>NW_027636162.1:201196-370875 GCF_903797595.1 Erithacus rubecula
TACAAATATAAGGGGAACTCAATGTTAATGTTGTAACACCTATTACCCAAACCCCAGTTATACTGAGCCTGAAATTTTTGAAATTGGACTTGGATAATTCGGAAAACTGGCCAACAGCAATATTGTTTAATTTGGCATGGTCTTTTAAACAAGTTAAATTATTGATGCAAAACAATGTTTCAGAAATTCTGCAAAATGTTCACCTTTTTTACAAATTTCATTTCAGGGGTGGACCATCTGCTGTGGAAGCGGACTCCTTCCAAAAGCTCATGGCAGGGACATAACCGGTGTTGTTAAATTGCATTTAATCAGGAGTATTAATGACAAAATTGGTTGCCACCACCAGAGACCTGACCAAATTGAAACAACCTCTGCAGTCCTCTTTAACAGCCCTGGGCATGCAACAGTGTTATCAAATTTTACCAAACTGGGAAAAGGCAAGTAAATGATCACAAACTGGTAACTGATGCTCTTGTACTGCTCAAAACAACATCTCCTTATCCCTCAGCTGTATCCAGGCACAGCTTTGGATGCAAACAGTTTTGCCTCAATTATAAGGGAAGGGGAAGAAGGCATCTTCCCTATTGAAATCCCACAATAATTTGGGACAATGCTAATGATTTTGAAAGGAAGTTTCAGTCCTGGTGGAATTGGTAAACTTTACCTACAACCCAGCACAAACACAGCCACAGCCTTTGTGTTGACAATATGCAATGCTTCAGTGCATTTGATATACCCCATCATTGCATTAGGATTGAATCACGATGGAACTATTCTCTATCCTTTCAAGCATAGAGAATGGGCCTGTCAAAAGGTGAGAAATGGCAAACTGTTAATTTGGAATCTTGTGTTGTTCGAGCGCAACAGGGTTTTCATTTGTGAAAGCAATGCCATTGTGGCCCAAGACATCTGTTTAGACACAGAGCAAAATATCTGTCATTTTGAAGTACAACTTGATGAGACTCCTACAACAGTGCTGGTGTACATAGGAAATGATGTGTGTGTGTAAAAACTGCTTGCAACTTAGTGTTTGTAGAAAATGTAACAGTGGATCTAAAAAATATTTAAATGTTTGTGTTTGCAATTTTACCACGATCATGGGCTATGACTTTTCCTATACTGCTCCGGTCATGTCTTATCACCTTTTGCAATCCAATTTTACACTGATTCATCAGTTAGTGCCTGCTCCCATCGGGATGAACCTCACTTTGATTAAACAATTGTTGCTTCACCAGGACTTAATTGGGATCTTGGGAAAAATCAAGAAAATGGACAGAAGACCCTGGTGACAGTTCATCACGATGTGAAAGAAATACATCGGGTTTTAGAAAGGGTAAAAGGGGATGCTGAACTCAGGTGGTGGGATACTCTTTTGGGTGGTCATCTACTGCTACGGCATCCTAAACAAATTGTGTCATCCCATCGTTGTGCTTTTTGATTTTGGTTTTGATCAGTTTTGTTTTGCAGTCATTCTATACATCCTGAATTGGAGAATAGTAAAACGGCTGACAAAATTGGCATCCAATGGAGGCACATAATTTGATCACTACTCCATCTGCTAAAGATACTCCTAAAGTTAGTGACACCAGACAAATTACGAGCAGTGAAAGTCAAGCCTTTAAGACCAAACTGATTAGAATTGTTTGTTGTTTGCTAAATTGTTTTATTCATAAAACATATTACAATTGATATTGATTTGTTTAATTTTTATTGTTTGAATTTTAATTGTTTAAATGTCATTTTATTGGTTTGTTTTACTTTTGATTGTTTGAAAGTTATTTTAGCTAATATGATTGTGATTTGTTTGAAAAATTGTTTTAATCAATTTTGATGTGATTACTTTTGTGTTATTTTCCTTTTTTCCTTTCCATTTTTCCTTTTCCTTCTTACCCCTGTTTTTTGTTTTCCCTGTCCGTGTTTTTGGGATATGCTACCACTAATGGTCCTGAGATGCTACAACGTCACAAGATCATGCTGATGGAGTTTCTCAGCACGCTGTTGGTCACGGGTGATGTGAGAGTCCGTGTGAGCCTCTCGTCTGTTTCTGCCCAACGACCCTCGCCTGAGGCTGCGCTGGCCAGGGATGGGAGGAACACCAAGTGACTGTTCCGCAGGTGATGCCTACCAGGACTGGTTTCTCATGACAACTAGTCACGGGGCGTTTACTCAACAAGCTCCCACAGATGGAAGAACAATGGACTGGTCAGTATGGGCTGCCCTGCGTGTGTCATACAACAAAGATGGTTTGGTGTGCCTTGAAACGTCCTGTTTCCACCTGTTCCTCAGGGTAACGATTCCACATACAATAGTCCATATACTTCCCACCTTTTGGCCAGAAGCCACTCGCTTTGGGAAAGGACTATAAAAGTGACTTTCTCAGAGGAGACCCCTGAGATCTCCCCAGACGGCAACAGACATCTATTGGCTGGCTCCATGAGGATTCGTCTGCCCGTCTTGGTAGCTATAATCCTGACCCCCCTTTCTCTCTCTCTCTCTCCTCTCTTCTCTCTCTCTCTGTGTCCCACTATCGCATTTGGTTGGCACTAAATAAAGTGCATTTCTGTAAAAGTAAACTGGTTTTGTCCCCTGTGTGTCTTTTGCTCTCTGAGATCCATAAAAGAACCAGTCACGACTCCCGCTCGGTTGGGGGATCGCGACAGGGTCGCGCTGCATGACTGATAAAATTTCATCATCCCATTGTTAGGAGCTCCACCCAGGGAAGAAGCCAAGCGTTTCCTACCTAGATAAATCTGAGATTTGGAACACCAAAGCAGCCCTTAGCCACTGGTTTCCAAAGAACAAATGCTCCTAGAACTTCTATAGGATCACAGCTTCAAGACCACTTCATCTGGACTGCTACCACCACTCTAAGTAATAGGGTTTCAGATTGTGTTTTGACAAGGCCAGTGTTTTTTTTTTTTGTACTACTGCATGAATTTTCTCCTTTTCCGTATTGAATTGGATTTCTGATATGGAGTCTCTCACTAATTTTTTTTCAGAACCCTTACATGGACTCTTAGAACACAATGGCCATTGTGACACCATGGGGCCTCAGAGAAAAAGGGGCATTGTGACATCATCAGGGCCCAAAGGAACCAAGGGGCCTTCAGACACCATAAGGACCTCATGGGATCAAGGGGCCATTGTGACACCACTGTGTCCCATGAAACCAATGTCCATTGTGACACCATAGGGCTTCACAGAACCAAGGGCCCATCATGGCACCATGGGACTCATGGCACCAAGGGGCCATTGTGACACCATGAAGACTAGCAGGACCAAGGGGCCATTATGACACCATTGGGTCTAACAGAACCAAGGGGCCATTTTGACACCATAGGGCCAAAGTTCACCAAGGGGCCATTGTGACCAGGGAGTCTAATGGCACCAAGGGACAGTGTGACACCATGGAGCCTAAGAGAACCAAGGGGCCATGGGACACCATTGTGACAAATGGAACCAAAGGTACATTATGACCCCATGGGCCCCAGAAACAAGGAGCTTTTGTGACACCATTGAGGCTCACAGAATCTAGAGGACAATGTAACACCATAGGCCCTTAGTGAACTAAGACTACATGGTTACACCACGGGGCATCATGGCACCAAATGTCCATGGTGACATCGTGGATCATATCAGAACCAAGGGCATATTGTGGCACCATTTGGCCTGACAGAATCAAGATGTCATAGTGACACCATGGGGCCTCATAGAACGAAGGGCCGTCGTGACTGCATGGGGATGAACAGAATGCAGGCAACATTGTGTCCCATGGGGCCTCACAGAACCAAGGGGCCATTGTACCACCATGGGGCCTCGTTGACCAAGGGCCATTGAACACAAAGGGCCTAATAAAACCAAGGGGCCATTGACATGGGTCCTAAAAGAACTGAGGGGAAATTGTGACACCATGGGGCATAATGGAACCAAGAGGCTTTGGTGACACTAGGGCCTAAGATATGAAGGGTCCATTGTCATACCATGGTGTCCACCGGAACCAAGGCATCATTGTGACACCATGCAGCCCATCTGAACCAAGGGACCAGTGTGACAACACGGAGCCTAACAGAACCAAGGGGCCATTGTGACACCAGGGACCTCAGGGAACCAAAGGACCATTGTGACATCATGCCCTTTGATACCCAAGGGACCCTTTAAACAAAATGGGGCCTCATAGAAGCAAGGGTGCACTGTGACACTATGGACTCTAATGGAACCCAAGGGTCCATTGTGACACCATGCGGCCTAATACAATAAATGGCCATTGTGACACCATGGGGCCTCATGAAACCAAGGGTCAATTGTGACCCCCATGTGGCCTAACAGAACCCAGGGAGCATTGTGACACCATTGTGCTGTATGAAACCAAAGGGCCATTGTGACACCATTGGTCCAAACAGAAACAAGGGGACAATGTGACACCATTGTGCCATCTGGAACCAATGGTCTATTGTGACACCTTGGGCCTAACATTATAAAGGGCCACTGGCACAACAGGCCTCATAGAACCAAGGGACCATTGTGCACCATGGGACCTCATGCAGCAAGGGTCCATTTTGAACACCATGGAAGCTCATAGAACCAAGGGGCCATTTTAAACACCAGGAGCTAATAGAATCAATGGGCCATTGTGACCCCAAGTCCTAAAAAAACTGTGGGAAATTGTTACACCATGGGGCATAATGGAACCAAGGAGCATTGTGACACCATGGGGCATCATGGCACCAAGGAATCATTTTGAACACAATGGGACATATAAGAACCAAAGGGCCATTGTGACATCATGGGTGCTAATAGAACCAAGGGGAAATTGTGACACCATGGAGCATAATGGATGCAATGGTGTTTTGCAAAACCATGTGGCCTAACAGAACCCAGGGGCTGTTGTGACACCATTGTGCCGTATGAAACCAATGGTCCATTGTGACATCATGGGGCCTAACACAACCAAAGGGCCTTTGTGACACCGTGGGGCCTCATAGACCAAGAGGCCATTGTAAAACTATGGGACCTCAGGGAACCAAGGGGATATTGTGACACCATGAGGTCTCAAAGAACCAAATGATTTAGACACCCTGGAGCCTAATGAAACCAAGGGTTCCTTGTGACACATGGAGGCTCATGGAACCAAGGGGCTTTGTAACACCATGGGCCTCGTAGAACCAAGGGGCCATTTAAACATCATGGGACCTCGTGGAACCAATGGGCCAAATTGACACATTTTGCCTCATAGAACCAAGGTGCCATTGTGACACCCAGATGGCTCATGGCTCCAAGGGGCCAATTTGAACACTATGGGAGCTCATAGAACCAAGAACCAATTTGAACACCATGGGGCCCAAAAGAACCAAGAAGCCATGGTGACACTGTGGGTCCTAACACAACTGAGGGGAGATTGTAAACCCATGGGGCATAATGGGACCAAGGGCTTTGTGAAACCATGGGCCTCATGGCACCAAGGGGCCATTTTGAACACCATGGGGCCTAATACAGCAAAGCGGATTTTGTGTCACCATGAGTCCTCTGATAATCAAGGTGGGTGTGACACCAAGGGGCCTCATAGAACCAAGGGGTATTGACACACCATGGAGTCTAACAGAACCAAGGGGCCATTGTGCCACCATGGCACTTCATGGAACCAAGAGCCATTGTGAGACCATGGGACCAAACAGGCCAAGGTGCCATTGTTACTCAATGCTGTCCACTGGACCAAGGGGCTATTGTGAGACCATGGAGCCTAAGAGAACAAAGGGCCCATTGTGATACCATGCAGCCTATCTGAACCAAGGGTCCATTGTGACACCATGGAACCTAACAGAAGCAAGGTGCCATTCTGATACTATAGGGCCCCATGGCACCAAGGGGCCATTTTGAAACCAAGGGTGCCTAACCGAACCAAAAGGCCATTGTGACACCATGGGACCGTAGAGAAGCAAGAGGCCATTTTGACCATGGGTCCTCATAGAACCCAGAGTGCATTGTGACACCATGGGGCCTCATAGAACCAAGGGTCCATTGTGGCAATGGCAATCATAGAACCAAGGGGCCATGGTAACAGCATGAGACTCAGAATCACAGATCCTGTGACACCATGTGGCCTATCTGAACTGAGGGGCCATTGTGACAACATGGGTCCTAACAGAACCAAGGGGAAATTGTAACACCATGAGGCCAAACAGAACGAATGGGCCATTGTAACTCCATCAGGCCTTATGGAACCAAGGGGCCAACATGACACAATGAGTCCAACAAAACCAAGGGAAAATGGTGACACCATATGTCCTAAAAGAACCAAGGGTCTATTGGGAGTACCATAGGCCCCAAGGAAACCCAGTAGCCATCGTGACCCCATTGTGCTATATGAAACCAATGGGCCATTTTGATACGATGGGGCCTAATAGAACCATGTGGCAAATGGGACACCAATGTGCTGCCTGGAACCAAGGTTCCATTGTGACACCATGGGGCCTAACAGAATAAAGGGGCCATTCTGACAACACGGGCCTCATAGAACCGAGATACCATTGTGACCAATTGGGACCTCATAGAACCAAGATACCATTGTGACACCATGGGACATCATGGAACCAAAGGTGTATTTTGACACCAGTGCGCCTAACAGGACCAAGTGTCCTTTGTGACATATGAGGGCTCATAGAACTCAGGGGCCATTATAACCATGGCTCACAGAACCATGGGTCCATTGTGACACCATGTGGCATATCTGATCTAAGTGGTCATTGTTGCAACAGGGACTCAAACACAATCAAGGTCCATTGTGACACCAAGTAGCCTCATGGCACCAAAGGGTCACTTTGAACACCATATGAGCTCACAGAACCAAGGGACAAATATTAACACCATGGAGCCTAACAGAACCAAGGGGCAATAGTTACACCATGGGTCTTAAGTGATGGGAAATTGTGACACCTTAGAGCCTAACAGACAAAGGGGCCATTATCACACCATGGTGTCCACCAGAATCAAGGGGCCATTGTGACATCATGGGGCTTCCCAGAACCAAGGGGCCATTGTGACCCCATGGAGCCTTACTGGGCCACGGTGCCGTTGTGACACTATAGGGCCTCATGGCACCAAGGTGCCATTTTGAACACTGTGGGGTCTAAAAGGACAAAGGGGACCATTTTATACCATGGGGCATACTGGATGAGAGGGTTTATTGTCACACCATTTAGCCTAACAGAACGATGGGGCTGTTGTGACACTATGGGAGCTCATTACACCAAGGGGCCATTGTAAAAACATGGGACCTCATGGAACCGAGTGTCCATCGTGACACCATAGGTCCTCAGAGACCCAAGGGATCATTGTGACACCATGGGGCCTCACAGAGCAAAAGGGTCATTGTGACACCATGAGGGCTCATAGAACCAATGGTTCATTGAGACACCATGGGATCCCATGGTATCAATAGGTCATTGTGACACCATGGGTCTCATAGATCCCAGGTTCCATTGCGTCACTATGGGACCTCATGGAACCAAGCGGCCATTTTGACATCATGGAGCCTCATGGAACAATGGTCTATGATGACACCATGGGGCCATACAGAACCAAGGTGCCATTGTGACACCTTGGAACTTAACAAAACTAAGGAGCCATTTTGACATCATGGCCTCATAACCAAGGGGCCAATGTGACACATGGGACCTCACAGAACCACCATTGTGGCACCATCTAGTATGTCTGATCAAATTGGTCATTTTGACAACATGGACCCAAACAGAACCAAAGTGCCATTGTGACACGAAGGGCTCATGGAACCGATGGCCCATTTTGAACACCATGGGAGCTCATGGAACCAAGGGGCAATTATTAACACCTTGGGGCCTAATAAATGAAGGGGCCATGGTGACACCGTGGGGTCTCATAGAATTAAGGTTGTGTTGTGACACCATGGTACCTAACAGAGCCAAAGGTCCACTGTGACACATGGGGGCTCATAGAAGAAAGGGGCACTTGTAACACCTAGAAACACATATAACCTCATGGAATCAAGTGACCATTGTGACACTTTGGTGCCTCATAGAACCAAGGGGCCATTCTGGAACCAAGGGGTGATGTAGACACCATGGAAACTAATGAAACCAAGGGCCATTGTTACACCATGAGGTCTAAGAGAAGCAAGGGGCCATGGTGTTACCTTGGGGCCTAAAAAATCATAGGGCCATTTTGGCATCATGGAGTCTCGTGGAACCAAAATGCCATTGTGACACCAATGGACCACAAAAACCAAAGGGGAATTGGTACACCCCAGGGCCTAAGAGAACCAAGGTGCCATTGTGGCACCATGGATAGCAACAGATAAAAGTAGTCATTATGGCAGCATGGGGAATCATGGAATGAAGGAGACATTGTGATACCTTGAGACCTAATGGAACCAAGGGACCATTGTGGCACCATGAGGCCTAACAGAACTCGGTGGCCATTGTGACATCATGGGCCCTAACAGAACCAAGGGGCCATTCTGACACCATAGGACCCAATGGAACCAAGGATGCTACTGAGGAACCTCGTGTGAACATTAATTAAACCAAGAATCTGCTCCAGTTGAGCTCTTCTCCCCAGGTGTCCTGGGGTGACGTTACGATGCTTTGTATCCCCAATTGTGTGTGCTGTTCGTTTCTGGAATTATGTTCGGTGCTTTCAGAATTGACTCTGAAAGTGAAGGTTTGTTTTGTCTAGTTAGCGGGTGCCCCTCCACCATCGTCTGGGCTTAGGGAGGCTCACTGGCTTTGCTTTCACTTTGCTGGCTTGGCTTGGCTCGCTGGCTTTGCTTTTGCTTTTTCCTTATTAGTTCGTTTAGCTAGGCAGCCCAATTTCCATCTCTGGACTGTTTTCTTTGCTTTCCTTCTTCTGTTTTCCTGAATACCATCTGAACCTGTTCCAGACCAGGACCTAGGAACATCGAGGAGCTCCTGGAGTCTGCATTTTCATGATAAGCATTCAGCCCTCCACGGCACCAGAGACTTTCTGAGTTTGTTCATTATCTCAGACTGGTGAAAGAGTTTCTTTTGTCATCAGTGGCTGTTTTTTCTTGTGTTGGGGAGTGGAGTTTTTTTGTTTTCTAAATATACAGGTTTTATCCACTTTTCCTCTGAGGAAATTCTTCCCGAACCCAGTGGTGGGGGGCAGATCTACTGCAGAGCAGGATCCAGCACTGGATGCAGGTGAATCCCTGCTGCATTCTGGGCCTCCGTGGGCTGCAGGTGGATCTCTGCTCCCTCATGAGGTACCTGAGCCAGTCCCCCTCCCCATGTGTCGCTGCATGATTAGGGCAGGGGAAATTTGGGAGGACCAAAACTCCTGTTTCCTCCAGTGAATACTGAGTTTTTGGAGTAGCTACTGCCCATTCTGGTGTCGTGTCACCAACTGAACCATCCAGCAGTTCAATCTTAGGTCAGGCTCCCATATTGACAGGATCTTTTCTTGATCCCCTCTGGCTCTCATCCATAATTTCCTATATACTTGACCTAAGCATTGTTTCTCCAGGAACAATTTAAAAATGTTGGAAATAAGATTTTAAAATTTTAGAATAGAATAATATATAGAAAACTAGAAGTTTTAGAACAAAAGTTTGTCCTTTTTTGCCTTCTTCTTCATAAGTCTAATCTATTTTATAATTAAATAAAAGTCTGCATTACAAGCCACAAATTGTTATGAAGTTAAAAGTAAAAATAATTTAAGCATCATTTCTTAATTAAGCAATTTATCAAATTATTGTTTGCTGGAGTATCAAATTTTCAGAGCATCTGGCTGCTCTGATAAATTCTCTTTGCCCTGGCTTGAGAGAACATGCTGTAATCAATCTTGCTGTCATTTTTCTGGAGAACATTCTTAACAAGATGGAACCAATCGTGATCATTCATGGCTTCTTATAAATAGATATGATAATAGATTTCTTTTCCAGCTTAAGTAGTGGTGGCCTATCCACCTGGGCCAAATTGGTGAATTTAACCCAAATATGGGCAGTGGCCAACAAAGTATGATTGAAAGAATTGAATTGTTCCCACATGTCCTACCCACTGTCCATGACTGTTCAGCCTTGTTTTTTATTTTCATGAACAGAAACAATCCATCGAGTTTTGTCCACAAAAGTATGTACCATACCAATGGAGAAGAGCAGTGCTCTGGATGCTCTGGGCCCAGACTGTCTTCTCTTGCCTCATCTTAGAGAGACCTAGGACCAACAGCAGAAGAGTTTTTGCCACACCACTTTCCTCGTGCTCCTATAGGAAAACCCAAAAATTCAATGTCTGATGCATTTGTAAGATCTTGAGTTAGTCAGTAAGGCACTGGTATTTCCTGACCTTCTCATTGGCAGCAACTTTCAATGAGGAGTTGGAGTGCTTGTATCTGACTGTCATGTTCACCATGAATGCCTTTCCCCTTTAACAAATATCAAATCTGGCTTGTATAATTGTTGTATCTCTTGAAACACAGTCCAGTTCTTCTTTTTAGCAGCTCACAGATGTGTCTCTTTGTGCCTTTATTCCTGGTGTTTTGAGTAATTGGACAGTTCCCTATAATATGGGCTGATGTTTCATTATCAGCACCACAATATTATCAAGTTTCCACAAGTACCCCTGGCCAGGACCTCTCTCGTGGGGCAGACATTGACTCTCAACTGTAGTGCAGTTACCAATTTTCTATGAGGTGTGCTTCTGTACCTGGTTATCCACCAATTACTGATAGTATCATTTTCAAACTCCTCAATACCGTGGCCTTGGGATAAGAGTAATTTTTGATATGATATGATATGATATGATATGATATGATATGATATACATCATATGCTTTGGGATACTTGGCCAACTCCTCCAAAGTAGTTTACATGTTCCAAGAACTGTTTAGCATGGCTCCTCCTCGGGTTTGCCTTTTTAGAGCCTGCACATTTCTTGGCTGTGGTTTCAGTCTGTTCTTATTATCACCTCCAGCCTGGGCTTCGGTCCATACTTGGTGTTGATTGTAGCAGGGGACTTCATCACCTCTCCATTGGAATCCCAACCAAGCAGGCAGTTCAATTCCCACAAGCATGACTATATCAGCTATTTCACTACTATGTTTAAGTTTAGTTCATAGCAGAAATAAAAACCGTATCTTTATAGCAAAACTGCTATAACATTATACATACAGCATGCATGTTAATATTTGCAAAAAAACAATATTATAATATGGATTTATATCATGCTGGACATTTTCCAGCCCATTCCCAGCTCAAAGCAGAGGGAAGAAGAAAAAGAAAGAGCAGCCCTGACAGAATCCCAGAAAGATGGTGATGAGAAGGGGCCCAGCAGGGTGAGACACCTCAAACCCAGTGAAGGTGCAAATGAGACCATAGGAGCACAAACTACGAATTTGATTGAACATGGATTTGATTGAACTGGAAATGTGAGGTAGAGAAATAGGAAAGAGAGAAAAGAAAGAGGGAAAGTTGAGGCTGGGATGGGCAGCTGCTGGGAAGAGCCACAGAGCACAGCGCCTTTCACCACCACACCCAGAGCCCAAACTGAACATTTGCTCAGTGGTGACTCCCCAGAGAGTGGCATGAAAAATGTGTTCCTCTTTGTGTTGATTTAAAAAGGTGTAATACAAGAAAATAAAGACAAATAGTAAAGTAAAAGGTTATAATGGTGGGAGTGTGGTATTTGGTTAAGAATACACTTTTTTTGAGGTATATTTTTTGAATTTATTTGCTTCTTGTATATTTTAGACTTACTGTATATTTTCAAACTGTTTTATAAATCATATTTTATAATTTAGGATTTGTTTTAAAGGTTATTTTATGAGTTTCGTTTTTAAGACCATTTGTGGGTTTTTGTTGTGGTTTAATTTATTTTTTTTATAAGTTTTGATTTGTGGCTTTTAGTTTTTAGAGACGGTTGGTGCTGGCAACTGGTATATTAGCAATAGGTGTTTCTATTGAGTGTTATTTAATTAAGTAAGTAGTTTCTTTATTACAAATACTCTTTATTAACCTATGTTACTTTTAAAGAAAACTGTATTTAAAAAATTATTTAACACTACACATACAGTATTTCTCCGAATATTCAGGAGAAGCCAATGCCATAACATGTTTGTAGCAGCGGCAGAGCCGCAGCGCCCAGCGCTCCCCACTCCCACCCCACCTGCGCCACCCTCTCGCATCCAGCGACCCCCGGGAGCGGAACTGGGGCTCGGGGGGAGGGACGGCACGGACGGATCTGCACTGGGGGGCCCCGAGCCCCCTGCCCAGCCCTGTGAAGCGGAAAAACTCTCTATACCGCACAAAATAAGGTATAAGAGTAGGAATGTATTTATTCAGCGCTGAGGGGGATAGCTCCTCCAAAACCACGCACACCTTTGGCGACCTGCACCTCTCTTTTTATTCTCTACAAACTAGAATTGCACAATAGACCTAATACATATTCATCGCCTGTCCCGCTACATATTAAAATTAGCTACACGCCTCTTTCTGCTCCATACTGCTCCTTGGGAAAAAGTAAACCGTTTTCCTTTCAGTTGAACTTTTCATCTTGCCTCCTTGCACATATTCTTTTTACTCCTTTGCCCATCTTCTGGACTTTGATACCAGTTTTCCTGGGTTCATGGATCTGGAGAATCCCCCTTATCCTGTGGTGCCTTTGTCCTTGCATCCTGTTCGCCCACCCCAGCTCTTTATCTTATCCTGCAGCCTGCTCTCCCCTGTTCTTGTAAGTACCGTAAATTCCAGCAAACATAGGGTTTTGTCAGCCCCCTTCTAGTCCAAGCATTTCTCGATGCTCGATTCCTAACTCTCAGTTGCTCTGTCTCCCCTGCAGGCTCAGGGGTGCTGCCCCCTCCCCAACAGCCGCTGCTGCGGCGGCCGTGGGGCACAGGGGGTGGCAAAGGGGGGTCCGGGATGCGAGCGGCGAGCAGCGGGAGGAAGAGGAGAGAGGGGAAGGGGAAGAGAGGAAAGGGAGGAGCAGGAGCTGGAGGAGCAGGAGAGGGGCAGCGGCGCAGGCGGGAATCGCGGTGCTGCAGGGCGAGCCCGCTGAGCCCGCAGCTCCGCTGGCCCCGGCAGCATCGCATTCCTGCATCCCGCGGGTGAGCGCGGAGGGGAAGCTCGGCCCGGGGCTATCGCGGCAGCTCCGGCACGGCTGGTTGGGTTTCGGATTCTTGGGGGAATGGGGGGTGGTGTTTGTGCCTCGCAGATTCGGGAATCGAGTCCCAAATGTATTTGGGTGTCCTGGGAGACGTATTGTTTTATTGATGTGAGGAGGGGATGTTTCTGGCTCTTGCAGGAATCCAAAGCTGAGCCGTAAATGCTCCTTGGGGGGATTTGGAGGGGCCCACGTGGCGATGGCCCGGTCCCGGCGGGGCGGGACATCGGTTTTGGGGATCCCCGGGAGAGGCGGGGGATGAAAGGCGGGAGCCCCGGCGTGGGGAGAGGGGCGACAGCAGAGCTGGGGGACCCCCGGCAGCCTGGAGGGGGGGGAGCCGGGAGATGAGTGGGGTGCGGGCCCCCCGAGCCTGGAAGGGCTGGCAGGGAAACGGGGGAAGCCCCGAGTGCCTGGAGTGGGGGGATGCTGGAGAGGGGACCCTGGGACCTGAGTCAGGATCAGGGCAGGATGAGCCCTGGGACCCACAAAACTCCCTCAGTGTGCCTGAGCAGGAGCCAGGAGAGGGGGAATCCCCAGGAGCCACGGGTCCCCATCAGCTCTGAGAACAGGAACCCCCATAACCACAAAGTGAAGTGTGAACAGGGATCTTCTGGGAGAGTGTTTTTGGGCTCCTTCGCGATTTTGGAGGTTTTTATGGACACCAGACAGCCCGGGCATTTCTAGAGGTGCACTCAGGCAGCAGGACCTTCAAAGCCTATCATCACTTTGTTTTTCCCCCAAACCAAGATTTTCCAATCCCAAGTCTTATCCAGATGGAGCAAAAGGCTGTGAGGAGCAGGAAGATGCCCCTGGACAGCCAGGCAGGTGAGGAGGAAGTCACTGCCCCTTTCCCCCTCTGTCCTGCTGGGAGGATTGGGGGCATCTCCTTCTCCTTCCCTCTGGCACAGAGTCAAATCCCATCCTCTTCTTGTCCTTCCTCCCAGACCAGGAGCTGAGGACGGAGACCAGGGAGGACAAATCCCCACAGCAGAACCTCGTGGAAGAGGCCGTTTGCAGTGGCTCCACAGTGCAGGAATCCAACAGGGAGGAAAAGCCACGGAGATCCCGCACAAGAGGGCTGCAAACGCAGATCATGGGGATCGAGGAGGAAAGACCCAGCCTGGGCCGGGCAGGCAGCCAGAGATGTGGCCAGAGCTCTGAGCTGAGGTCCATGAGCAGCTTCAGGATGGCAAAAAGCCCCTTCAGTGTTTGGAATGTGGGAAGAGTTTCCACACAGCTCTGGCCTGGTCCGCCACCAGAAGATCCACACTGGGGAACGGCCCTATGAGTGTGGGAAATGTGGGAAGGGATTCAGAGACACCTCAGAGCTGATCAGGCACCAGACAGTGCACACTGGGGAACGGCCCTACGTGTGTGGGGAATGTGGGAAGGGATTCAAGTGCAGCTCCAGTCTGATCATCCACCAAAGGACCCACACTGGGCAACAGCCCTACGAGTGTGAGGAATGTGGGAAGAGCTTCAGTGTGAGGTCCGGTTTGACCCGCCACCAGAGGATCCACACTGGGGAATGGCCCTACGAGTGTGGGGAATGTGGGATGAGCTTCAGGATGTGCAGCGACCTCACCCACCACCAGAGGATCCACAGTGGGGTACGACCGTATGTGTGGGGAATGTGGGAAGAGCTTTAGCCAGAACTCCAACCTGATGTCCACCAGGTGATCCACACTGGCGAACGACCCTATGTGTGTGGGGAATGTGGGAAAGCTTCAGCCAGAACCACAAACTGATTGCCACCAGATGATCCACACGGGGTACGACCATATGCGTGTGGGGAATGTGGGAAGGGCTGCAGAACCACCACTGAGCTGATCCGCCACCAGAAAGTGCACATTGGGGCATGGCCCAACGAGTGTGGGGAATGTGGGAAGGGATTCAGAAACACCTCTGAGCTGATCCGCCACCAGACGGTGCACACCGGGGAACGGCCCTACAAGTGTGGGGAATGTGGGAAGGGATTCAGCCAGAGCTCCAGCCTGATCCGCCACCAGAGGACCTACACTGGGGAACAGCCCTATGTGTGTGGGGAATGTGGGAAGGGATTCCACAAGAGCTATGGTTTAATCTGCCACCAGAGGATGCACACTGGACAGAAGCCCTATGAGTGTGGGGAATGTGGGAAGGGCTTCACCATGAGGTCCTGTTTGATCCGCCACCAGACGGTGCACACCGGGGAACGGCCCTACAAGTGTGGGGAATGTGGGAAGGAATTCAGCCAGAGCTCCAGCCTGATCCGCCACCAGAGGATCCACACTGGGGAACGACCCTACGAGTGTGGGGAATGTGGGAAAGGCTTCCGAGACACCTCTGAATTAATGCAACACCTGACAGTGCACACCGGGGAACGGCCCTATGAATGTGGGAATGTGGGGAGAGCTTCAGCGTGAGGTCCAGTTTGATCCGCCACCAGAGGATCCACACTGGGGAATGGCCCTTCAAGTGTGGGGAATGTGGGAAGGGCTGCCATGACACCTCTGAACTTAGGCAACACCTGACAGTGCACACCGGGGAACAGCCCTACAACTGTGGGGAATGTGGGAAGAGCTTCAGGCACAGATCCCACCTGAGTGTCCACCAGAGTATCCGCACCAGGGAGAAGCCCTATGAGTGTCCTGAGTGTGGCAAGAGGTTTCAGAGGAGATGCAGTCTGCTAAAGCATCAGCAGATTCATATAGAGGAGAGGAGAGGCCCTTCCGCTTCCCCTAGTGCAGGAAGGGCTTTAAGAAAAACTCCACCCTCATCACCCACCAGTGGATCCACAGCAGGGAGAGGCCCTAACAGTGTCCTGAGTGTGGGAAGAGCTTCTCCCAGAACTCTGCCATGACCCAGCACCAATGGGGGCACTGGCAAGGGAAGCTCTGTAAGTGCCCCTCCGCGTGTGCGAAGAGGTTCCTGCACTGCTCCAGCTCAATCCCCTCTGTTGGACCCTGTTGGATGCTCCCCAGTGACCCTCATTGGGCAGAGCCTTGGTGGTCCATGGTCCTGGTGATCCATGTTGGGAACTGACCTGGCTGGTGGTCTCCACATCTTCCTGGCTCTCTCTGGGCACCTGGACTCAGCAGGCAAAACCCCATTGGGATGCAGACTGACATCAGGAATTCATTTGGGACAGCGGATTTTACTTTCCACCCTGTGAGAGTCCATGTGAGCCTCTCGTCTGTTTCTGCCCAACGACCCTCGCCTGAGGCCTGCGCTGGCCAGGCATGGGAGGAACGCCAAGTGACTGTTCCGCAGGTGAGCCTACCAGGACTGGTTTCTCATGACAACTAGTCACAGGGCACTGACTCAACAAAGCTCCCACAGATGGAAGAACAATGGAATGGTCAGTATGGGCTGCCCTGTGTGTGTTCAGAACAACAAAGATGGTTTTGGTGTGCCTTGAAACGTCCTGTTTCCACCTGTTCCTCAGGGTAACGATTTCCAAATACTAGTCCATAAATCTTCCACCTTTTGGCCAGAAGCCACTCACTTTGGGAAAGGACTATAAATGTGATTTTCTCAGAGGAGACCCCCGAGATCTCCTCAGATGGCAACAGGCATCTATTGGCTGGCTCCACGAGGATTCGTCTGCCTGTCTTGGTAGCTATAATCCCAACCCCCCTTTCTCTCTCTCTCTCTCTCTCTCTCCCTCTGTCCCACTATCGCATTTTGGTTGGCACTAAATAAAGTGCATTTCTGTAGAAGTAAACTGGTTTTTTCCCCTGCTGCTGTGTCTTTGCACTCTGAGATTCCTAAAAGAACCAGTCATGACTCCCGCTCGGGTTGGGCAGATCACATCAGAATGTTTGCAAAAACTATAACAGGAGGAAAGAAATCAGTAAAAACTCTGCAAAACCTACTAGAGCAGGAAAGGAATCAGGTAGAAACTCTGCAAAACCAAATAGAGCAGGAAAGAAATCACAGCTATTTGCTACAACTATCACATACCTCACAACATGCAGATACACCTAATGAAACAGAAGAAAAGGAAACATATCACATGAAGCAGATATACCCACAGAGAGAACTAGTGCACATACAAAATTGTGGGGAAAATTGCTGCTCTAAAATGAGACCTCTGGTTGAAACAGAATATAGATACCTGAATGACGAGGATTTTGACCCCCACATAACCTCCAAAGAAATACCATACACTGCTACTGAATTGGCCAAATTAAAGAAAGAATACTCACGTCCCCCCCAAGAATCTGAGACCGAGTATGTTTTTAGAGTTTCACTCACTGGAGGAGATCAAATTAAATTAAGTGAACAAGAAGCCAGTGGGTACTGGGGGCCTGGAGTTTTCTTAACAACTGGAAACTCTCGTGTTCCGTGGTCTCTGACACAGCGTGCAGCCTACTGGGCTGGGGGACTTAGCACCCTAAAAAGAGGTGATCCTCTAGCCATAACTGGCACCCCAGACCAACTCCTAAAAAACATTCCCAAAGCTGCCTGCTTGCAAATTATACATGAAATAAAATTCACTGCTGGCCATAAATTACCTATGCAATTATCTGTAAATGTAAAACAATACCCTTTTCTCTCTGGTGCCAAAGTAGAGATCAAACCAGTTATACAGGACTTGCAAAACTCCCCTGTATGGCCAATCCAAAACCCCAAACCTGACACTGTAGCTGTGTACCAATACATAGATGATGTATTGATAGGAGGAGAAGAAAAAGAAAAAGTGAGGGATGTGCAACAGAAAACAATTTCCCACCTAGAAAGCCTTGGTTTGAACATTCCTTCAGGGAAAATTCAATAAGCTTCTCAGGAAGCGAAGTTTTTTAAGACAGCTACTACTGGGACTGCCCCCCATGATGAGGTGACCCAGAAATCCTCAGTAACAGAAGGAACTGTAAAAAATCTGGCAATAACAGAAACTGAGAACTTGGGCAACAGCAATGACAAACCTGCCTCAATAATTAAAGTAGCCTCTGCTGTCTCCCCCAAACAATCTCTGTTTACTAATTCTTTGTTCACTGATGCTTCTGCTGAACAAATTATTGCTGGGGGACGGGATGACTCTTGGGTTGGGGTGCTGATGTTTCTTTGCAGTGTTTTCCAGCTTGAAGTGAGAGTGCCTCCTTTGTTTGCAACTTCACTGACTCTTATGCTGTGTTTAAAAGAGGGACAGAGTGGCTTCCTTCTTGGCAGCAAGATTGGGAAGTTAACAGAATTTATGTCTGCATAGTTCCATCATTTTAACCTCCTGCCTCTTTGTGGCAGATTCTGTTGTGTTGACTTTTCACTGAATAACACCATGGAATGTGAAGATTAATTGCTGAGTTCTTCTTTGAACCTGTATACAGTTACCACACAGACTTTACAGCTGTGTTTTATTTTGTGAAGATTCAAAATCAAAATTGAACTGTTGTACAATTTTCCCATAAAATTATGTGTGGTGAGAACAACACTAAACACTGGGGAGAACTCAATGTTAATGTTGTAACACCTACTACCCAACCACCGGTTATACTGAGCCTGAACATTTTTGAAATTGGACCTTGGGTAATTCAGAAAACTGGCCAACAGCAAATATTGTTTAATTCGACATGGTCTTTTAAACAAGTCAAATTGCCAATGCAGAACAAATTTCAAAAATTCAGTTAAAATGTTCACCTTTTTTACAATCTCCATTTCAGGGGTGGTCCACCTGGCTGTGGAAGCAGATTCCTTCCAAAAAATGCATGGCAAGAGACATAACCACAGTTGTGGGAACAGGATTGGGAATTTTAAATAACATTGATTCAGAGGTATTAATGAAAAAATTGGTTGCCACCACCAGAGACCTGACCAAATTGAAACAACCTCTGCAGTCCTCTTTAACAGCCCTGGGGACGCAACAGTGGTTATTATCAAACATTTTACCAAATTGGGAAAAGGCAAATGTAAATGATCACAAATTGATAATTGATGCTCTTGGTACTGCTCAAAACAACATCTCCTTATCCCTCAGCTGTATCCAGGCACAGCTTTGGATGCAAACAGGTGTTGCCTCAATTATAAGGGAAGGGGAAGAAGGCATCTTCCCTACTGAAATCCGGACAATAATTTGGGACAATGCTAATGATTTTGAAAGGAAGTTTCAGTCCTGGTGGAATCTGGTAAACTTTACCTACAACCCCTGCACAAACTCAGCCACAGCCTTTGTGTCAACAATACACAACGCTTCAGTGCATTTGATATACCCCATCATTGAATTAGGATTGAATCACGATGGAACTATTCTCTATCCTTTCGAGCACAGAGAATGGGTCAGTCAAATTGGTGAGAAATGGCAAACTGTTAATTTGGAATCTTGCGTTGTTCAGGGCAACAGGTTTCATTTGTGAAAGCAATGCCATTGTGGCCCAAGACATCTGTTTAGACACAGAGCAAAATATCTGTCATTTTGAAATACGCCTTGATGAGACTCCTGCAACAGTGCTGGTGTACATAGGAAATGGATGTGTGTGTGTAAGAACTGCTTGCAACTTAGTGTTTGTAGAAAATGTAACAGTGGATCTAAAAAAATCATTTAAATTTTTGTGTTTGTAATTTTACCACGATCATGGGTTGTGACTTTTCCTATACTGCTCCGGTTATGTCTTATCACCTTTTGCAATCCAATTTTACACTGATCCATCAGTTAGTGCCTGCTCCCATCGGGATGAACTTCACTTTGATTAAACAATTGTTTCTTCACCAGGACTTAATTGGGATCTTGGGAAAGATCAAGAAAAATGTGCAGAAGACCCTGGTGACAGTTCATCACGATGTGAAAGAAATAATCGGTTTTAGAAAGGGTAAAAGGGGATGCTGAACCCAGGTGGTGGGATACTCTTTTTGGGTGGTCACCTACTGCTACCGGCATCCTAAACAAATTGTGTCATCCCATTTGTACTTTTGATTTTGGTTTTGATCGGTTTTGTTTTGTCAGTATTCTATACATCCTGAATTGGAGAATGGTAAAACAGCTGACATAATTGGCATCAACAATGGAAGCACATAATTTGATCACTACTCCATCTGCTAAAGATACCCCTAAAGTTATTGACACCAGACAAATTACACGAGCAGTAAAAGTCAGGCCTTTAACAGCAAACTGATTAGAATTGTTTGTTGCTTGTTATGATTGGTATGATTAGTTTTAGTAATGTTAAGCTCTTGATTGAAAATGGTTTTGGAAAATAATTGTTTTAATCATAAAAACATATATAATGGATGCTGATTTGTTTTAATTTTTTGTTTTATTTTAATTGTTTGAATGTTTTTCATTGATTTGTTTTAATTCTAATTGTTAGATTTTTTTATTATTGAATGTTATTTCATTGATTTGTTTTAATTCTAGTTGTTAGAGTTTTAATTCTAATTGTTAGAATTTTAATTGTTTGGAAGTTATTTCATTGATTTTGTTTTAATTCTAATTGTTTGAATTTTAATTTGAATTTTAATTGTTTGAATGTTATTTCATTGATTTGTTTTAATTCTAATTGTTTTAATTTTAATTTTTGAATGTTATTTCATTTATTAATTTTGATTGTTTGAAAGTTATTTTAGCTAATAGCATTGTGATTTGTTTGAAAAATTATTTTAATCAATTTTGTTGTTATTATTTGCTTTATTATTTTTCTGTTTATTTTCTTTCCTTTTCCTTTTCCTTTTCCTTTTCCCTTTTCCTTCTTATCCCTGGTTTTTAGTTTTCCCTGTTCTCGGGATGTGCTACCAATGACGGGTCCTGAAGATGCTACAAGGTCACAACATCATGCTGATGGAGTTTCTCAGCGACGCTCGTTGGTCACGGGGTGATGTGAGAGTCCGTGTGAGCCTCTCGTCTGTTTCTGCCCAACGACCCTCGCCTGAGGCCTGCGCTGGCCAGGGATGGGAGGAACGCCAAGTGACTGTGAAAAGCAGGTGATGCCTACCAGGACTGGTTTCTCATGACAACTAGTCACGGGGCGCTGACTCAACAAAGCTCCCACAGATGGAAGAACAATGGACTGGTCAGTATGGGCTGCCCTGCGTGTGTTCATAACAACAAAGATGGTTGGGTGTGCCTTGAGATGTCCTGTTTCCTCAGCATAACGAGCTCCACATACAATAGTCCATAAATCTTCCCACCTTTTGGCCAGAAGCCACTCGCTTTGGGAAAGGACTATAAAAGTGACTTTCTCAGAGGAGACCCCCGAGATCTCCCCAGATGGCAACAGACATCTATTGGCTGGCTCCACGAGGATTTGTCTGCCCATCTTGGTAGCTACAATCCCAACCCCCTTTTCTCTCTCTCTCTCTCTCTCTCTGTCCCACTATCGCATTTTGGTTGGCACTAAATAAAGTGCATTTCTGTAGAAGTAAACTGGTTTTGTCCCCTGCTGTGTCTTTTGCGCACTGAGATCCTAAAAGAACCGTCACGACTCCCGATCGGGTTGGGCGGATCGTGACACCATGACATAAAATACTTAATGGCATTGCTGCTATCCCCTACTGAGCTTTTGCTATGGAGTTGGGGTGGAAGAGACAGTTAAATAAATTGCTTTCTGGAGCATGGGCTGGCATTACACTTGCCCAATTGGCAGGGGAGGGAACTGACCCGGTCCAGCAGGCCTGAGATTTGCAAAGACCAGTGTTAAATGACATTATGGCTGGCTAAAAAGGCCTTTTTACAAGTACCTAGGCCAGTAAGCTGCAATTGAACTTTGCTGTTATAAGGCAAGACCCTACAGAGCCTTATATGACTTTTCTGTTTAAGGTTAAACTCACTCTTGATAAACAAGTGGCTGAGGACCAGGTTTGGGAAGCTGAAACAGCTAGCAGTGGTCAATGCTAACCCCAAATGTAAGAAGGGCTTAAAGGCTTTGTCCCTTGACCCTGAGACCACCATCCCCCAGATGTTGGGGGCTTGCAATAAGTTGGTTACTCCAGAGCATGTTGCCTCCTTCCAAGGAAAAGTATTAGCTAATGCCTTGATTAAATCTCAAAAGCGTCCTCAAAGACAGCAGAACCAAAAGCCAGGACAATGCTTTAATTGTGGTCAAAAGGGACACTGGGAAAGAAACTATTGCAAACCCAAAAAGGGAACTCTCAAAAACTTTGTGACTGGAATAAACCAGGCCAGATACAAACTCTTGTCATCAAGTCCAGGTACATTGCTGCAGCCATGAGGAAACTCCAAGCAGAGCACAGGACAGTGGCACGTGGAGACACAAGAACCCCCATGGCTGAACACTGGCAAAACAGACATTGGAACACACCAAACCTCTTTTTGCAACACCTCCTCAGGGACCTGCCTGCCTCAGTACCGTGCAGCTCCTGACTGGAGCTATCACCTGCCCGGTCAGTAATGATAACTGATTTTATCCATCTCATTATCTCTACAGGCCAGCTAGAACCAGAACTGCAGACAAGAAGTTTTCTCATTATTGGACTTGACCAATGTAATATTGAAGGTTTTTATGTGTTGCCCACTGTTTTAACAGTTACCTCTAATCAAGAAATCAGTGTTAGTTAGGTGCCCTAATCCTCCTTGTTTATTTCCAAGGAAATACCTTTCACTCAGGCTCTCTTGTTGCCTATGGTTAATGATGACACTGACCACGTTGCATGGACCCAGCAGATTGGCCTGGAAAAATCAAAATCACCTGTGATGTCATTTACATGGGGAAAACCCTCATCTGTATTGTGGGAGTCCAGGGTATACTTGGCTCTTTTGGGGTGCAAAGACTCCCTTGGCAGACTCCTTAGAGACCCTCGAGTGCTGTCCAGGAGCTGCAGGGGCTGGATTTGGCTCCCTGGGAGAATTTGCTCACGTTGAGAGAAGAGACACAGAAAATAATGATGAGTAGAGTGTAAATTAGAATATTAGGATGTACTATAAGTAGGTTTTTAGATTGTTTATATTAAGGGCCACGTGGCCAAGATGGATCTTGGGTGTGGTGGGCTTCTTCCTCCTTCTTCTTTGTGTCATCCATGCTGAAGTTGCACTTTGGGAACCACAGATTAGATGGGGAAAGAACTGGATATTGTAAAGAGGTTGCATGGCATTGGGGAAAATTTGTAAATATTGTATATGTAGTTTAGAGTATAAAGGCCTTGGCACAGCCCTCCCAGGGGTTCTTCTGCAAAGGTCAACCTGCAGAGCGGACCTGTGTTGGGTTGGCAGAAACATTTTTAAAGATAAGATAAATAAACAGCCCTGAAACAACACAAGGTCATCCCAAGCTGCTTTCTTGCTGGTGTCTCTGAGAGAACCAGACTTCTGACCACCTGCATGCCCTCTCTGGGGAGGTCTCACACCTGAAGAGACCCTCAGAGCCGGGACATGTATGGGTCTTTTTGACATGGGAGTAGACATGACCATTATCTCACACAACTCACCAGAGTGGACTCTTGTTTCTTCACTCAACACACTTGTGGGAATTGGGGGGCACAGCAACACAATGAGGAGTTTACATCCTGTTTCCTTTAAAGGATTGTGGGGCCGTGTGGCCACCACCAAGACGTTTATTATTAAAGACAAAGTGAATGTTTGGGGTAGGGACCTCCTATCCCACTGGGGACTGGGACTCAAGAAAAATTTTTAGCAAGGACCACTGATGAGCACGGTGCTGTAAAACTCACTTGGACCTCAGGCAAGTCTGTCTGGGTTGATCAGTGGCTCCTTCCCATCAAAAAGCTGTCCGCACTAGAGTCTCTGGCTTGTGAACAACTGGATAAAGGGCATGCTGTCCCTAAATATAATCCCTGGAATATCCCCATTTTCTTTATCAGAAAGCCACATAGTGAGAAGTGGACGCTGCTTCAAGACCCGAGAAGAATAAATGAAATCATTGAGGAGATGGACTGTTGCAGACAGGATTGCCCCTCTCCTTACACAATCCCCAGGGACTGGTTGTTAATGATTATTGATCTGAAGGATTGCTTTTTCAGGATCTCTTTACATCCAGAGTTTGTGTCAAGATTCTCCTTTTCCATACCTTCCATCCATCAACAGTCACTGCTGAAAAGGCACCATAGGACCGTCCTGCCACAAGGGATGTGGAACTCCCCAGCAATGTGCCAATGGTACATGGCAAGGGTCCTTTCACCCAAGAGAAATTCCCCCAAGTAATGATACTGCAATACATGGATGGCCCCTGGCAGCTACAGCAAGCCCGGATAAAATGTTCCAAATAAAACAGATTTTCCTGGCTGCCTTAGGCAGACATCAGCTACAAAGTGATTAAATGCAAGCAAGGCCTAGGCTTACTTAGGCTATCAGCTCTTTTGTGATTTCATTTTGATTGCAGCACTGGCTTGAAGTGGTTAGTATTGACATTTACATTTGTTTATGAAGACAGGAAAATGCCAAAGTATTTTTTTGCACTGCTCCATGCAGAGATTTTGCAGCTATTATATCTTTGTAAATAATTTACTGAATCCTACACAGAAATGGCATGAAACAGAGTTCTATCTGCTCTTAAGATTCGATTGCAGGAATTTGTAGGAAGTTGAAAGAAAGCTGTGAGTCATCTGTGAAAAGTGGTGTGGAAGCAAAGGTCTTTTACATCAGCAATCCCATAACACCAAGGGCTCTGCACTTTTTTAGTTAGACTGTGCAGATGTCAGAATATATGATTCTAATATAATTTAGCATGGCCAAAACTGAGGAGAGTCACACTGACATCCAGTCTGGTTTACTCACACTCCAATTTTAAGTTCTGTCATGGCTGTCAAAAGCTTCCCATTGCATTAAAGGATCAGGTTCTTCTGCTGCATGCATTAAGGAGATGAAGAAAACAGAAACTTAAATTTGAGCAATTGCTCTGTTGTCACTAAGAACAAAATGGATATAAGTAATAAAAACCTCCAAATTTATGCTAGAGAAAATTCTTCCTTGTCAGGCACACTTAGTGAACATGGCTGTGTCCTGGTCAGTGTAAATACAGCCAATCATCCATTTGGGCATGTCCTTAAAACTGCACATGGACTGCACAGTCCTGTTAGGATACCTGCATTTGTACTGCAGTGGGAAATACAAGACCGGGTGCTGGGCAGGGGAAACTTGTTGCTTCCTCTGAGTGCAGTAAGGAGAGTTTTAGGGAAACTGCCATCATCAGAAAGATGAAAGATAATTCTTTTGAATTTGACAATTATCTTGTTTTGAAAGATAATTCTTTTGTTTCCTGCATTTACAGTGCCTTTTGATCTTTTGGGAAACAGAAGTTGCCGATCTTACTTTCATCAAGCTTAAGTTTTCAGAGTGGTCCACACAGTTCATGGTATTCACAGCAGTGTATGTCAGTCACATGCTGCTGAAGCTCTTCTGAAGATCAGTTTTAATAAATAATTAGTATTTCAAAGACCACTGGTGTGTAATGACTGCAATACAATGACTGGAATGTGAGAGCAGTGAATTAACTTGCAGTGCTGCTGTGTTCTTCACAGCCTGGCAGCTAAAGCAGCAGTCCCTTTATTTGATATGCTCTGCCCCTCTGACCTGTCTCATAGCAGCAAAGCACAGATTTTCCTGCTGCCTGTCTGTCATTAAAGTGTGTCAGAAGGTGTTTTGCAGTTAGGGAGTGCATTAAAAATGCCACTTCAGTCAGTGCTGAGCTTCAGTGACAAAAATGCCACAAGCTGCTGTTGCTTTGCACGTGCAGAACCAAAGTCCTGCCAAAACACAGCAGTGGTGATTTGCTGATGCTGTGTCTGGCTCTGTTGCCATGGAAGGATTAGGGAGAGGTGGAAAAACAGCAACAAGACACTCTCCTGCTTGGTGCATAAAAGAGCAAGAAAGAGCAATTTATTCAAAAACCATTGCCTTAAATAAGACAATTCGTGGAAAACAAATACAAACAGATCATTGGTCAGAGAAGGAGACACCTCTCCTCCCTGACTTTCTCATGGACCTTGCAGTTGTTTACCTCTGTTATGATTCCTTGTCTTATGTTACAATAGAGAAAAAGTCTCCAGCTTGGGAAAATCCTGGATAGAGGCTGAGAAATTTCATGGCCTGAGAAAAATACTTAGAACTTGAGAAAAAAGGCCTAGCTAAAATGTGCCTAGGCCTCCAGCAGTGTCCACAACTGGGACTGGCACCGGCTGTGGGATTGGTTGTGGCTTTAGATCTTCCCAGAGCAGAGCAGCTGCTGGCTGCTGTAAAGTTGTTTCTTGTGAAGGCACGTCAGGCTCCAAAGGCAAAGAGCCCAAGGCTCTCCAGTCCCTGTTCAATCTCTCTGCCATAAAGTCCCGATGGAAGCAGGAGCAGCTCTCTGCTGCAAGAGGCGAAGCTGCGGCTGGTGCAGAGTCTCCAGAGGCAGATGCTCCCTGGCCTTTCTTCTTCTGTTCTTCTCTTCTTCATCTTCCTCTCTTCTTCTTCTCTCCTCTGGTAGTGGTGATGATGATGGTGGTGGAGGAGAAAGAGTGATGAGAAGAAGCAAGAGAGATGCCAATACATAGATTTTTATTAACAAATTACCCAATGAGCCAAAATCGTGAACCTGACAATTTCTCCTAAACCTGTCAGAATTCCGTAATACTAAAGTCTACACATAACTTGTGCATATGGCCTATCCGTTCTATGTGAAGAATATACAAAATATTCCTACTGCAATTTTATTTTTTCTAGAACTAAGTTTTTAATGTCTCAATGCAGCCAGTATTTTATAGGAGATTCCACGGCTTTTATTTTCATAGTATTTAACACATATTTCTATGTACTTCACACTAAGATTTAAACTTCTACTTCATATCTATGCTACTTAATATTCTAATTCCTTAAACTAAAACTTAGACCTCTATTTATGTCTGTGTGGTTTCCTGTATTTTAATTTCTGAAAACATTTTAAATTTAATTCCTGCTTACTGTTCTCTCTTGGAGGGAGTCAGAGAGGCTTCTCTGTTCCACTCTCCAACAACCAGGAATGGGGACAGGGACTGAGAGTGGGGACTGGGAAAGGGACATTGTAACTGGAATGAAAACAGGAACAGGGAAGAGGAATGGGAACAGAACAGGAAATATAAAAGAATGGGGAGAAAATATGGGATGGGATTTAGAATATGGGACAGGAAACGACATGGGATAGGCAACAGGATGGGAATGGGATATGGGAAGGGGACTGAAATATAGAAATGGAAATATGGGAATGGGACTGGGATCAGGAATACTAGAAGGGGAACAGGACAGGGAATATGGGACTGGGAATATGTGAACAGTAACCAGGCAGAGAATACAGGACAGGGAATGATACCGGGAATGGGATCTGAACTGGGACAGGGGCAGGAGTGGTGTGAGACAGGAATGGGCTGGGGGCAAGGGCAGTGGCAGTGGGGAGAGGAGGATCCTGGACAGGGGACAGCAGGAGCTGGGTCAGGGGGAAACGGGGAGGGGTCAGGGCAGGGGGTCCTTGATCAGCTGCCCCAGAAGCTCCGTCAGCATCTCCCAGTGCAGCCAGAGCTGCTGGACCTGGGGAGCCCAAAGCCCTGAGCAACCCCAAGGAAACCTGAAGTCCTGGAACACAGGGTCCCCCACATCCTCTGGAAGATCCCCCTGTGTCTGCAGGCATGTCTTAGTTCAATGTCTTCATTTTTACCCCAGTACTGGGTGTCTGGGAAGGAGAAAGAGAAATGCAAAGAATATCCAGGCCACAAGGGAGCCAGCACGAAGCTTTTCCTGCACTCAAGGCACTCGCAGGGCTTCTCTCAGTGGAGACTCCGTTGGTGTCTGGTCAAGTTAGAGCGCTGTGAGAAGCTCTTCCCACACTCGGGACACTCGTAGGGTCTCTCCCCGGTGTGGATGCGCCGGTGGCTGACGAGGTTGGAGTTTTTCTTGAAGCCCTTCCCGCAGTCGGGGCAGCAGAAGGGCCTCTCATCCCAGTGAGTGCGATAGTGCTTCAGAAGGCTGGAGCTGCTCTCAAACCTCTTCCTGCATTTATCACACTCGTAGGGCTTCTCCCCGGTGTGGCTCCTCTGGTGCACAGTCAGATCTGAGTTCTGGATGAATCTCTTCCCACACTCCTCACACTCGTAGGGCCATTCCCCCGTGTGGATTCTCCGGTGTCTGATCATGTCCCATCTCCTCTTGAAGCCCTTCCCACATTCTGAGCACTTGTGGGGCTTCTCCCCATGGTGAAGCTGCTCACGCAGCCCCAGCTCCGAGCTCCGGCCGCCTCCCCGGCCCGGGCTGGCTCTTTCCTGCTGGGATCCCCGGGCTGTGCGTTTGCAGCCCCTCCTGCTGCGGGATCTGCGGGGCTTTTCCTCCCCGTTGCATTCCTGCGCCGTGGAGCCGCTGCAAACGGCCTCTTGCCCGAGGCTGTGCCGCGGGGATTTGTCCTCCCTGCTGTCCGTGCTCAGCTCCTTGTCTGGGGAGGAAGGACAAGGACAGGATGGGATTTGCCTCCGTGCCAGAGGCAAGGAGATCCCCCCAGGGCTGTGCTGCAGCCGGGGCCGTGCTGGGCTGGGAGATGGAGGGACACAGGGGGAAAGGGGCACTGACTTCCTCCTCACCTGCCTGGGGATTCCGGGCCATCGACCTCGTCCTCACAGCCTCCTCCTCCTCCTCCATGCAGCCAAGGTTTGGGAAATCCTGGTTTGGGGGGAAAACAAGGGCTGAGCATGTTGGGTTTGATGGTGGCGCTGCCCAAGGGCAGCTGGAGCAGTCAGCGCCCCTTTCAGCCTCGGGGGCCCGGAGCCCGCTCAGCACCAACCTCCCGCACCCCTCCAGGCTGCCGGGGTCCCCCGGCTCCGGGATCGCCCCTCTGAGCTCTCCCCGCTCCGGGGCTCCCGCCTTCCCCCCCGGCTCTGCCGGGGATCCCCAGAACTGATATCGCCCCCTCCCCGCCGATACCGGGCCATCGCCACGGGGAGCCGCCAGGATCCGCCAGGGCCATTTCCCGCTCGGCTTTGGGCTCCTGCAAGATCCAAACATCCCCTGAAACGAAAAATAAAACCTCCCGGAGCCCCCATGATGGATTTGGGGCGAGCTCCCTCTCCCCGCACCTGGGGATTTCGGGGGCGATGCTGCCGGACCCGGGGAAGTGCGACGTGATCGAACGGGAGAGAGAAGCGCGTGGTTTCAAAATCGCTCCTCCTTTTCCTGCCGCTCCTCCTGTGTCCCTCCTCTTCCTCCCGCTGCTTCTCTTCCGTCTCTTCCCGTCTCCTCCTCCCGCTCCTCCTCCTCTCCCAGCCGTCTCCCAGCGCAGCCAGAGCCGCTGGAACTGGGGTGCCCAACGCCCTGAGCAACCCCCAGGTCCCTCCCAGGACCCCTCAAATCCCTGGAACCGAGCGTCCCCCGCATCCCCTGGAAGATCCCCCCTGTCCCAAGCAGGTCGTTATTTAACATTTCTATTTTTACCTGGTTTTGGGTGTTTGGGAAGGACAAAGAGAAATGCAGAGAAAATCCAGGCCACGGGGAGGGTGTGCAGCCCCCAGCCAGGTGTCTTCCCAACACGGATCAGCAGCACCAGGGCTCAGGGGGGCTCTGCCCACCGGGGGTCCCTGGGGATCATCCAGCGCGGATCCTGCCATGGGGATGGAGCTGCAGCAGGGCACTGTCTTGGTTTGACAGACAGGTGTCTGCTGAGGAGCTCTGGAGCTTCTCTTGAAACGGAAAATGTAAACTCCCTCCCTCTAAATTAATGACTTGGAAATTAAGGAGCTCTCAGGCAAAGATATGGGATTTAGAATAGCAGTTTTTCACTGGGAAAATGAAAATAAAACTATAGTAATAAAAGACCAAACAATGGCAAGGTCAGAATGCAGCCTGTAACCCTGTTGCTCAGGGTGTTGGTTACAGTCTGAATAATGGTACCTGTAGTTTTCTTGGAGTGACAGATGTGGTTTTGTTGAAGCAATGATTTTGGAGAAGGGTGTAGTTACTTTTTTAACATCTAGTGGTGATGAAGATAGGCCTGGTATTCTTCTGGGAATTTAGTGGGAAAATGCTCTGATGTTTCAAATTTCAGATTTTATTTAGGTAGGAAATACTTGGCTTTTCTCCTTGGGTGGGGCATCTCCCATAAAGTATAACTCCTTGTGGGGAAGTTCTGAGGGATGGGTCATGGAGAGATAAGGAGCCCTGCTCCACCTGGTTTCAGCAGATGGTGATAGAATGTATACTTCTGCTTGCATCTTGCATTGCAACTTAAGACATGATCTACTCCTTATTCTATTACCATCTGCATCCTACCTTAATTAATACCTTCTTTCAACTCTGCTATATTTTTTTCCAGTGAAACTTTACACACAGTTCTCACTTAAGATTAGGTTTTTCTGTGGTACTCAATGGGTTTCTTTATCTTTCTGCATTACCTACTAAGTGTAACTGGGATTTGAGCAAAACAATTGTACAGATTGGTTTGCCTTTGCTTGAGGTGGGCCTAATCTAAACAGTCTTAAAAACCTTTTATTGTACTACAGGAACTTTATCCCCATCCACTGTGTGCAAGGCTTCAGACTGGGCAGGACTTGCTTGAGTGATGAACTCTCAGGTGTTGACTATTTAGGTGGCTTTAGTTAAGTTCATTTCTCAATTTTTGGATGTTTCCCTGTTTCCCTGCCAAGTGCCTTTAGGGTGATTTGAAGTAGTCTGTTGTACAGTTCAACTTTCCTGGCAGCTGGTGTGTGATAAGGGATATGATCTATTTATCCATTATCCTGGTTTTTGGCTGAGGTGTTTCTAAGGCTGTTCTTGAAATGGGTCCTGTTGTCTGACATTCTCTCAGGGGTGCTGTGTCTTTATAGGACTTGCTTTTTTGGGCTTCAGACGGTGTTTTGAGTAGTAGTGTGAGGTACAGGGTAGGTTTCTAATGATCTAGTGGTGGCTTCTACAATTGTGCTCACGTAGCACTTGCCTTGGGGGGTTTGAGGCAGTGTGATGTAGTTCATTTGCTCGGCTTCTTTATACTTATATTTGGAATACCCCCTATTAGACAGGCTTTATCTTGGCTTGCTTGATTTTAGCACATGTCTTACAGTTTGGATAACTTGAGAAATGCAATTTATAGTTAAATCTGCTTTTCAATTTTGTGCCTACTTATAGATGGCTTGAGGCAGTATGGGCCTATTGAGCTAGGAACAACTCTGCCTTATGTTTTCTAATTTAAATTTATTGTGACATCTCTATTTTTGCAGCTTGATCTACATGCTGTTTAGTGTTCTTTATTAGCCTGACTTTTGGGGACGTGGCCTCTACATTATGGACTTTTACAGAGAGTTTGTCTGAGTGGCAATGTTTTTCCACTCATCAGCAGCTCAATTGGTTTTCCTTTATGTTGCTAGCTGGCCTTTTTTTACCTTTCTAGCTAACTGCACAGAGCATTGGTTACTATTTATGATTCAGTATAAGTTAGAGCTTTGGCCAGTTCTCTGTTTCAGCAGTGTCCAGGGCCAGCTGAATGGCTTTGAGTTCAGCAAGTGCACTTGATTCACCTTCTCCTTCAGTAGCTTGTGTGACTCGTCGTGTGGGGCTCCCTGCGGCCACTTTCCACTTCTGGTTCATCTCAACCATGAGACAGAAACTGTCAGTGACAAGAGCACAGCGTGTTTCTTGTGCTGGTAGTTGGTTGCATGGTGGAGCTTTTTAGCCTTGGTTACTTGTTTCTGCTCCTTTTTGTTAGTGAGACTAAAGTTTTTATCTTGTGGCCGGTTTGAACTGTTTTTAAAATTTCAGGGTGATTTGTGTTTCTAATCCGGCCGTGCTGTGTGATGAGAGCAATCCATGGGCTCCATGTGGTGTGGGTGGGTGGGTAGAGGAGCCTTTTCTATAAACATCACCCAGCACTGTAGTCAGGGTGCCAGGAGGAGTTGTGCTTTTGTGATAATTTCTTTTGAGGTGGCTTGAGCTTTCTTATTATAGGCAGATAATATTTTGTTTGGTTATTGGTTTGTTTTTTTGTTTTTTTGTTTTTTTTTTTTTCTGAGTGTAGTTTGCTTCAGACTTTCTGTAATTTTGACTGTAGAATTCTAGTGCTCAGGCTCGAGTCTCCCCTGGCACCTTCTGCTAAAGGCTCCTGGACAAGCATTGTTCTTGGCTGCAGAGTAAAGCACATTCCTCACCTCTGGTCCCATCCTGACTGGGCCAAGGGCACTGCATGAGCGATTTTCGGCTTGGTCTGGGTGAAGGTTTGTTGCTGTTCAGGGCCACAGCTGGAATTGTTCTTCTTAGGGTGAGCAGGTAGGGAGGGCTCACAATCTGGCTGCACTCAGGAATGCATTCTCTAAAAACCTATGGCCCCTAGGAAAGCTTGTGTTCCCTTCTGGTTGTGTGGAGACACTGTGATGATCTCATGGATCATTTCAGTGGGGATCTGGCTCTGTCCATCTTGCCACTTTACTCCCAGGAACTGTATCTCTCAGGCAGCTCCCTTGACTTTGCTCTTCTCCATGGTGAAACCTCCTTCCAGCAGAATCTGGATGATCCTCTCTCCTTTCTCAAATACTTTTATTGCCCTGTTCCTCCGCACAATGGTGTTATTGATTTATTGCAGATGTTTTGGAGCTTTACCCTTTTCCAGTGCAGCCTGGATCAGCCTGTGGCAGATGGTGGGGCTGTGTTTCCACCCCTGGGGCAGTCGGTTCCAGGTGTGCTGCACGTCCCCCCAGGTGAAAGCAAACTGAGGCCTGCACTCTGCTGCCAAAGGAATGGAGAAAAATGCATTGGCAATGTCAATGGTGCCACTTTGCTGCCTTGGGCTCCAGCTCCTCCTGGAGATCCAGCGTGTCCAGCACGCAGCGCTCAGCACTGGAGAATCAACAACTGGGAGAGAGAGGGGGTCTACTGACTGCTGATCAGAATCCAAATTTACTCACTGCTACACGTGCTTATATACCATTTTTAGGAAAACTGGTCATTTTTTACTACATTGGTTGGGTTAAACGTCATACAGACAAGCTTACACATTTTCCAATATTTCTACTTGATTCATTCTTCTTTCCTGTCTCCAGTCTTGATCCAATCTTCATGGAGTCTTCAAAGCTCTGTTTGCTCTTGCCAAGGCATCTTGGTTATCAAGCTGCTTATGCTGATTAAATCCACAGTACTCTGTCTTAGCTCCCACAGTGGAGTCACTTCATTCAAGGCACAATAGCCTACAGTCAATTTCTATTGTCTGACAGATTTGCCCACAGGGAAACTGGGGCTGTTGAAGGGTGAGTGGGTTTTACTGAGCACCCTTTGACTCTCTAGCCAAAATTTTATGGGTGGGGATAATGATATCTTGATTCATCTGACACTGCTGGATGTGTGCTGTTGAGGTGGCAGTTGGTACTTGTTGCACTTTCACCTTCAGGAACCTCCTGTAGATGGGTTTTCTGATAGTCCAGGCAAGGTGTTTAATTTCTCAATGCCCTCTGCCTCTACAGCAGTTTTTCCAAAAGCCCACCTGAGTCCCTTTAGGTCTTTGTAATAGCCCTTCCAGAGGAAGAGTATGCCCAGAATTCATGGAGACTCTGGGCCAGTCACACTGGGATGTTTCTGCCACCCCTTCCCAGTCAGGCTCATTTCAGCCTACAGCAGAGTCAATTCCTGTGATCCCCCCATCACCCCAGCAATGGAAACAGGTTCTGCCCCCACATGTCCCAGTGGCATTAGGGTGCACTGTGCACCAGGATCAACTAAAGCTCTGATGTGCCAGGCCATTGGATCTACTCCATCCAAAAGACCTGGCTGTCCTGTGCCTCTCCCTGGCTAGAGGCAGGGCCCCTCTAACCCTGGTTATCATTTCCTTCCTGGGCATACATACTAGAGCAAGAAATCTATCAAGCCTGTCTACAGGTGTTATAGATGCTATTATTTTTTGAAGAAGGATTACTGTAGGTTTCAGAGATTCAGGGAGACCCCGAATTAAAGGTGTCATAATTTCAGGCTTTACAGGTAATTGCATTGGTGACTCATAGCTAGGGTTTCGTATTCGTTCATGTATCATTTGCAAACAGGCAGCTTTATGAATGTTTTCTAAGAGTTGGTCTGGGGTGCCAGTTATGGCTAGAGGATCACCTCTCTCTAGGGGGCTAAGTTCTCCAGCTCAGTAGGCTGCACACTGTGTCAGAGACCATGGAACACGAGAGTTTCCAGTTGTTAAGAAAACTCCAGGCCCCCAGTACCCACTGGCCTCTTGTTCACTTCATTTAATTTGATCTCCTCCAGTGAGTGAACCTCTAAATACATACTCGGTCTCAGATTCTTGTGGGAGGTGTGAGTATTCTTTCTTTAATTTGGCCAATTCAGTAGCAGTGTATGGTATTTCTTTGGAGGTTATATGGGGGTCAAAATCCTCGTTGTTCAGGTATCTATATTCCGTTTTAACAAGAGGTCTCATTTTAGAGCAGCAATTTTCTCCACTATTTTGTATGTGTACTAATTCTCTGTGGGTATATCTGCTTTATGTGATATGTTTCCTTTTCTTCTGTTTCATTAGGTGTATCTGCATGTTGTGAGGCATGTGATAGTTGTAGCAAATAGCCGTGATTTCTTTCCTGCTCTAGATGGTTTTGCAGAGTTTTTACCTGATTTCTTTCCTCCTGTAATAGTCTTTGCAAAGCTGCTGATGTGATCTGCCCAACGCGAGTGGGAGTCGTGACGGGTTCTTTTAGGGATCTCAGAGTGCAAAAGACACAGCAGGGGACAAAACCAGTTTACTTTTACAGAAATGCACTTTATTACCATCTTTGTTGTTATGAACACATGCAGGGTAGCCCATACCAGACCAGTCCATTGCTCTTCCATCTGTGGGAGCTTTGTTGAGTCAGCGCCCCGTGACTAGTTATCATGAGAAACCAGTCCTGGTAGGCATCACCTGCGGAACAGTCACTTGGTTCCTCCCATCCCTGGCCAGCGCAGGCTCAGGAGGGTCGTTGGGCAGAAACAGACGAGAGGCTCACACGGACTCTCACAGGGTAGAAAGTAAAATCCACTCTCCCAAATGAATTCCTGATGTCAGTCTGCATCCCAATGGGTTTTTGGCCTGCTGAGTCCAGGTGCCCACAGAGAGCCAGGAAGATGTGGAGACCACCAGCCAGGTGAGTTCCCAACATGGATCACCAGGACCATGGATCACCAAGGCTCTGCCCAACGAGGGTCACTGGGGAGCATCCAACGGGGTCCAACAGAGGGGATGGAGCTGGAGCAGTGCAGGAACCTCTTCCCACACGCGGGCCACTCACAGACCTTCCCTTACCAGTGTCCCCATTGGTGCTGGGTCACAGCAGAGTTCTGGGAGAAACTCTTCCCACACTGGGGACACTGTTAGGGCCTCTCCCCGGTGTGGATCCACTGGTGGGTGACAAGGGTGGAGTTTTTCTTAAAGCCCTTCCACAGTCAGGGCAGCAGAAGGGCCTCTCCTCTCCTCTATGTGAATCTGCTGATGCTTTAGCAGACTGCATCTCCTCTGAAAGCTCTTCTAACACTCAAGACACTCATAGGGCTTCTCCCCCGTGTGGATCCTCTGGTGGACAATCAGGTGGGATCTGTGCCTGAAGCTCTTCCCACATTCCCCACAGTTGTAGGGCCGTTCCCCAGTGTGCACTGTCAGGTGTTGCACAAGTTCGGAGGTATCACGGCAGCCCTTCCCACATTCCCCACACTAGGGCCGTTCCCCAGTGTGGATCCTCTGGTGGCGGATCAAACTGGACCTCACGCTGAAGCTCTTCCACATTCCCACACTAGGGCTTCCCCTGTGCATCTCTGGTGGAGATTCCAGTGTTGCGGAAGCCTTTCCCACATTCCCACACACATAGGGCCGTTCCGTATGGATCCTTGGTGGCGATCAAACGGACTCTGTGAAGTTCCCACATTCCCACACTCATAGGGCCTGCCCAGTGTGGATCCTCTGGTGGCGATCAAAGAGCTGTTGAATCCTTCCCACATTCCCACACTCATAGGGCTGTTCCCCAGTGTGGTCCTCTGGTGGAGATCAAACTGGAGCTGCTTGAATCCTTCCCACATTCCCCACACTCATAGGCCGTTCCCCAGTGTGCACTGTCTGGTGCCTGATCAGATCTGACGTGTCTCTGAATCCCTTCCCACATTTCCCACACTCATAGGGCTTCTCCCCAGTGTGGATCATCTGGTGCCGTTTAACTGAAGCTCGTGCAGAACTCTTCCCACATTCCAAACCTGAAGGGGCTTTTGCCATCATGAAGCTGCTCACGGACCTCAGATCAGAGCTCTGGCCACATCTCTGGCTGCCTGCCAGGCCCAGGCTGGGTCTTTCCTCCTCGGATCCCCATGATCTGCGTTTGCAGCCCCTTTTTATGCGGATCTCCGCGCTTTTCCTCCCTGTTATTCCTGCACTGTGGAGCCGCTGCAAACGGCCTCTTCCACGAGGTTCTGCTGAGGGGATTTGTCCCCCTGGTCTCCGTCCTCAGCTCCTGGCTCTGGGGGGAAAGGACAAGGAGAGGATGGGATTTGACTCTGTGCCAGAGGGAAGGAGAAGGAGTGCCCCATCCTCCCTAGCAGGACAGGGGGAAAGGGGCAGTGACTTCCTCCTCACCTGCCTGGCTGTCCGGGGGCATCTTCCTGTTCCTCACAGCCTTTTCCTCCACCTGGATAAGACTTGGGAATGGAAAATCTTGGTTTGGGGGAAAAATGATTGTTATGGCTTTGAAGGTCCTGCTGCCTGACTGCACCTCTGAAATGCCCGGGCTCTGGTGTCCATAAAAACCTCCAAAAATCACGAAGGAGCCCAAAAACACTCTCCCAGAGATCCCTGTTCACACTGTCTTCACTTTGTGGTTATGGGGGTTCCTGTTCTCAGAGCTGATGGGGACCCGTGGCTCCTGGGGATTCCCCTCTCCTGGCTCCTGCTCAGGCACGCTGAGGGAGTTTTGTGGGTCCCAGGGCTCATCCTGCCCTGATCCTGACTCAGGTCCCAGGGTCCCCCTCTCCAGCATCCCCCCACTCCCGGCACTCAGGGCTTCCCCCTTCCCTGCCAGCCCTTCCAGGCTCGGGGGGCCCGCACCCCACTCATCTCCCGGCTCCACCTCCCCTCCAGGCTGCCGGGGGTCCCCCAGCTCTGCTGTCGCCCCTCTCCCCACGCCGGGGCTCCCGCCTTTCATCCCCCGCCTCTCCCGGGATCCCCAAAACCGATGTCCCGCCCCGCCGGGACCGGGCCATCGCCACGTGGGCCCCTCCAAATCCCCCCAAGGAGCATTTACGGCTCAGCTTTGGATTCCTGCAAGAGCCAGAAACATCCCCTCCTCACATCAATAAAACAATACCTCTCCCAGGACACCCAAATACATTTGGGACTCGATTCCCGAATCTGCGAGGCACAAACACCACCCCCATCCCCCAAGAATCCAAAACCCAACCAGCCGTGCCGGAGCTGCCGCGATAGCCCCGGGCCGAGCTTCCCCTCCGCGCTCACCCGCGGGATGCAGGAATGCGATGCTGCCGGGGCCAGCGGAGCTGCGGGCTCAGCGGGCTCGCCCTGCAGCACCGCGATTCTCCGCCTGCGCCTGCTGCTCCTCCTGCTCCTCCTGCTCTGCCTCCCTTCTCTCTCCTCCCTTCCTCTCTCCTCCCTTCCTCCTCCTCCCCGCCCCTCTCTCCTCTTCCTCCAGCTGCTCCTCCGCTCGCATCCCGGACCCCCCTTTGCCACCCCCTGTGCCCCACGGCCGCCGCAGCAGCGGCTGTTGGGGAGGGGGCAGCACCCCCTGAGCCTGCAGGGGAGACAGAGCAACTGAGAGTTAGGAATCGAGCATCGAGAAATGCTTGGACTAGAAGGGGTGACAAAACCCTATGTTTGCTGGAATTTACGGTGCTTACAAGAACAGGGGAGAGCAAGGCTGCAGGATAAGATAAAGAGCTGGGGTGGGCGAACAGGATGCAAGGACAAAGGCACCACAGGATAAGGGGGATTCTGCAGATCCCTGAACCCAGGAAAACTGGTATCAAAGTCCAGAAGATGGGCAAAGGAGTAAAAAGAATATGTGCAAGGAGACAAGATGAAAAGTTCAACTGAGAGGAACACTGTTTCCCTTTTCCCAAGGAGCAGTGTGGAGCAGAAACAGGCATGTAGCTAATTTTAATATGAATCGGGACAGGCAATTAATATGTATTAGGTGTATTGTGCCGTAGTAGTTTGTAGAGAATAAAAAGAGAGGTGCAGGTCGCCAAAGGTGTACGTAGTTTTGGAGGAGTTATCCCCCTGAGCGCTGAATAAATACATACCTACTCTTATACCTTATTTTGTGCGGTATAGAGAGTTTTTCCGCGCTTCACAGGGCTGGGCAGGGGGCTCGGGCCCCCAGTGCAGATCCGTCCGTGCCGTCCCCTCCCCCCGAGCCCCAGTTCCGCTCCCGGGGGTCGCTGGATGCGAGGGGGGGCGCAGGTGGGGTGGGAGTGGGGAGCGCTGGGCGCTGCGGCTCTGCCTGCTACAAACACATGTTATGGCATTGGCTTCTCCTGAATATTCGGAGAAATACTGTATGTGTAGTGTTAAAATAATTTTTTAAATATAGTTTTCTTTAAAAGTAACATAGGTTAATAAAGAGTATTTGTAATAAAGAAACTACTTACTTAATTAAATAACACTCAATAGAAAACCTATTGCTAATATACCATTCCAACCACTGTCTCTAAAAACTAAAAGCCACAAATCAAAACTTATTAAAAAAAATAAATTAAAACACAACAAAACCCAAATGCTCTTAAAAACCAAACTCATAAAATAACCTTAAAACAAATCCTAAATTATAAAATGTAATTTATAAAACAGTTTGAAAATAAGTAAATCTATAATATACAAGAAGCTAATAAATTCAAAAAATACCTCAAAAAAGTGTATTCTTAACCAAATACCAAACTCCCAACCATTGTAACCTTTTACTTTACTATTTGTCTCTTATTTTCTTGTATTACACCTTTTTAAATCAACACAAAGAGGAACACATTTTTCATGCCACTCTCTGGGGAGTCACCACTGAGCAAATTGTTCAGTTTGGGCTCTGGCCGTGCTGGTGAAAGGCGCTGTGCTCTGTGGCTCTTCCCAGCAGCTGCCCAGTCCCAGCCTCAACTCTTCCCTCTTTCTTTTTCTCTCTTTCCTATTTCTCTACCTCACATTTCCAGTTCAATCAAATCCATGTTCAATCAAATTCGTAGGTTGTGCTCCTGTGGTCTCATTTGCACCTTCACTGGGCTTGAGGTGTCTCACCCTGCTGGGCCCCTTCATCACCATCGTTCTGGGATTCTGTCAGGGCCGCCTCTTTCCTTTTCTTCTTCCCTCTGCTTTGAGCTGGGAATGGGCTGGAAAATGTCCAGCATGATATAAATCCGTATTATTATATTGGTTTTTGTAACTATTAAATGCATGCTGTATGTATAATGTTATAGCATTTTTCTATAAAGATATAGTTTTTATTTCTGCTATTAAACGAAACTTAAACATAGTATGAACTAGCTGATATAGTCATGCTTGTGGGAATTGAACTGCATGCTTGGTTGGGATTCCAATGGAGAGGTGATGAAATCCCCTGCTACAATCAGCACCAAGTATGGACCGAAGCCCAGGCTGGAGGTGATAATAAGAACAGACTAAAACCACAGCCAAGAATGTGCAGGCTCTAAAAAGGCAAACCCGAGGAGGAGCCATGCTAAACAGTTCTTGGAACATGTAAACTACTTTGGGGAAACTGGGAGGGGTTGGCAAGTATCCCAAAGCATTGATGTATATCCATCTCATATCATATCATTATCATATCATATTCATATCATATCCATATCATTAATCTTATCCAAGGCCATGGTATTGAGAAGTTTGAAAATGAGTAATATCAGTAATTGGTGGTAACCAGAAGCACACCTCATAGAGAAATTGGTAACTGCACTACAGTTGAGAGTCAATGTCTGCCCAGAGAGAGATCCTGGCCAGGGGTACTTGTGGAAACTTGATACTATTGTGGTGTGATAATGAAACATCAGCCCCATATTATAGGGAGCTGTCCCCAATACTCAAAACACCAGGCATACAGGCACAACGAGACCACAAACTGTGAGCTGTGAAGTCAAAAAAGAAGAATTGGACTGGTTTCAAGCAGGTGATGACAACAAGTTTATACAAGCCAGATTTGGACTTGTTAAAGGAAGAAAGGCATTCATGGTGAACATGACAGTCATGTAACAAGCACACCAACTCCTCAGTTTGAAAGTTTGCTGCCAATGAGAAGGTCAGGAAATACCAGTGCCTTCACAGGACTAACTCAAGATCTGACAAATCCAGCAGACATGTGGAATTTTTGGGATTTCTTATAGGAGTGCGAGGCAAGTGGTGTGGACAAAACTCTTCTGCTGTGTGGACCTAGGTCTCTCTAGATGAGGCAAGAGAAGACAGTCCTGGGCCCAGGAGGCATCAGAGACCTGCTCTTCCCCTTGTTATGTGTACATAATTTTGTGGACCAAAGCTCGAATGGATTTTCTGTTCATCCGAAAATAAAATAGGGCTCTGAACACATCGCTGGACAGATGGGTAGGACATGTGGGAGCAATACAATTCTTTCAATCATACTTGTTGGCCCACTGCCCATATTTGAGATAAATTTACCAATTTGGCCCAGGTGGATGGGCCACCATACTTAACCTGGAAAAGAAATCTATTATCATATCTATTTATAAGAAACCATGAATGATCACGATTGGTTCCATCTTGTTAAGACTGTTCTCCAGAATAAGATCAGCAAGGTTAACTGAGGCATGCTCCCTCAAGCCAGGCAAAGAGGCTTTATGAAGCAGCGGGATGCTCTGAAAAATTGATACTCCAGCAAAAAATAATTTATCTGCCAGAAGAGAACACAGGCTGCTGGGTGTTGTATTCATGGATATTGGCTAAGGCTTTTGACCACCAGCACTTTCTACGTGCTCTGCAGCAAAGGGAAGTGGACTGCCATGTCACCAGCTTGGTGAGTAATATGTGTCAGAGCATACATCTTCACATGAAAACCTCTTCAGAAAACTGACATAACCCAAAACATATACACCATCCCTAGACTAAGATACTTGGCAGACCAAACGGATGCAAAAGCAGGGCTCCTTGAATCCCCTGACCTCCAATTTGATCAACTGTCAAGGACGGCAATGCCTAACACCGTGCACATGTGATGCCATCCGGCACTCCAGCATGAAGATGGAGTCTGGGTATCCCAAAATTGATGGGACTCATTGCAATATCTAGGCCCGAAGATTGCAAAGACTTGCCCAATGTTTGGATGATAAATTAATGCTTGTGGGGGGGATTTTTTGTTAGGGTTGGGATTAAATGTGTGAGATTTTATTTTTTGTTTGGATTTAGATGTTTATTACTTTTTATTCTATTCTAGTTTTACCAAAGGTGAGTTTACAGTACTTTAAGTTAAACAATTTAAAATGAAGACTTTTTTTTTTACAAGGATTTTAAGGATAAATTGCTTAATTAAGAAATTATGCTTAAATTATTTTTACTTTTAACTTAATAACTAACAATTTGTGTCTTGTAATGCAGACTTTTTATTTAACTATGAAATATTACTTAGACTTATGAAGAAGAAGGCCAAAAGGACAAACTCTTGTTCTAAAAGTTCTACTTGTTTTATATATATATTATTCTATTATAAAACTTTAAAATCTTATTTCCAGCATTTTAAGATTGTTGCCTGGAAAAGAATGCTTAGGTCAAGTATATAGGAAATTATGGATGAGAGCCAGAGGGCATCAAGAAAAGATCTGTCAATATGGGAGCTTGACCTAAGATTGAACTGCTGGACTGGTTCAGTTGGTGACACAACACCAGAATGGGCAGTAGCTACTCCGAAACACTCAGTATTCCACAACTGTGTAACTGGAGGACACAGGAATTCTGGTCTTCCCAAATTTCCCTGCCCTAATCATGCAGCGACACATGGGGAGGGGGACTGGCTCACGTATCTCATGATGCAGCAGAGATCCACTTGCAGCCCATGGAGGCCCAGAATGCAGCAGGGATTCACTGCATCCAATGCTGGATCCTGCTCTGCAGTAAGATCTATTCCCAAAGGAGGCTATGAACCAAACAGGAAGCCTGTGATGGAGCAGAATCCTGCAGGACCTGTAGAACCCTGGTGTCCTGATTTAGGACAAATTAAGAGGAAAACTTCTGGAAGGAGGCCCCCCCCCCAAAAAACCCAGCCCCCCCCACCAGGTTCAGGAAGAATTTCCTCAGAGAAAAGTGGATAAAACCTATTTATTTAGCAAAAAAAAAAAAAAAAAAAAAAAAAAACACCACTCCCCAATACAAGAAAAAAACAGCCACAGATGACAAAAGAAACTCTTTCACCAGTCTGAGAGGATGAACAAACTCAGAAAGTCTCTGGCGCCAGGGAGGGCTGAATGCTTATCATGAAAATGCAGACTCCAGGGGCTCCTCGATGTTCCTAGGTCCTGGTACGGAACAGGTTCAGATGGTATTCAGGAAAAGAGAAGAAGGAAAGCAAAGAAAACAGTCCAGAGAAGGAAATTGGGCTGCCTAGCTAAACGAACTAATAAGGAAAAAGCAAAAGCAAAGACAGCGAGCCAAGCCAAGCCAGCAAAGTGAAAGCAAAGCCAGTGAGCCTCCCTAAGCCCAGACGATGGTGGAGGGGCACCCGCTAACTAGACAAAACAAACCTTCACTTTCAGAATCAATTCTGAAAGCACCAAACATAATTCCAGAAATGAACAGCACACACAATTGGGGATACAAAGCATCGTAACGTCACCCCAGGACACCTGGGGAGAGGTGCTCAACTGGAGCAGATTCTTGGTTTTATTAATGTTCACACGAGATTCCTCAGTAGCATCCTTGGTTCCGTTGGGTCCTATGGGGTCAGAGTGGCCCCTTGGTTCTGTTGGGGCCCATGATGTCACAATGGCCACTGAGTTCTGTTAGGCCTCATGGTGTCACAATGGTCCCTTGGTTCTGTTAGGTCTCAAGGTATCACAATGTCTCCTTCCCCATGCTGCCATAATGACTATTTTTATCTGTTACTATCCGTGGTGCTACAATGGCACCTTGGTTCTCTTAGGCCCCGGGGTGTACCAATTCCCCTTTGGTTTTTGTGGTCCATTGGTGTCACAATGGCATTGTGGTTCCACGAGACTCCATGATGTCAAAATGGCCCCATGATTTTTTTAGGCCCCAAGGTAACACCATGGCCCCTTGCTTCTCTTAGACCTCATGGTGTAACAATGGCCCTTGGTTTCATTAGTTTCCATGTTGTCTACATCACCCCTTGGTTCTCAGAGGCCCCATGGTTCCAGAATGGCCCCTTGGTTGTATGAGGCACCAAAGTGTCACAATGGCCACTTGATTCCATGAGGTTCTATGTGTTTCTAGGTGTTACAAGGGCCCCTTGCTTCTATGAGCCCCCATGTGTCACAATGGCCCCTTGGTTCTGTTAGGCCCCATGGTGTTAATAATTGCCCCTTGGTTCCATGAGCTCCCATGGTGTTCAAAATGGGCCATTGGTTCCATGAGCCTGCTTCGTGTCACAATGGCAATTTGGTTCTGTTTGGGTCCATGTTGTCAAAATGACCAATTTGATCAGACATACCAGATGGTGCCACAACGGACCCATGGTTCTGTGAGGTCCCATGGTGTCACATTGACCCCTTGGTTTTATGAGGCCCATGATGTCAAAATGGCTCCTTAGTTTTGTTAAGTTCCAAGGTGTCACACTGGCACCTTGGTTCTGTATGGCCCCATGGTGTCATCATAGACCATTGTTCCATGAGGCTCCATGATGTCAAAATGGCCGCTTGGTTCCATGAGGTCCCATAGTGACGCAATGGAACCTGGGATCTATGAGACCCCATGGTATCACAATGACCTATTGATACCATGAGATCTCATGTCGTCTCAATGGACCATTGGTTCTATGAGCCTTCACGGTGTCACAATGGCCCTTTGGCTCTGTTAGGCCCCATGGTGTCACAATACACCCTTGGGTCTATTAGGCCCCAGGTGTCACAATGACCCCTTGGTTTTCTGAGGACCTATGGTGTCACAATGGACCCTTGGTTCCATGAAGTCACATGGTGTCACAATGGACCCTCGGTTCTGGTGCACACTATGATGTGATTATGGCCCCTTAGTTCTGTCAGACCCTATGGTGTCAAAAGGACCATTGGTACCATGCAACATAATGGTATCACAACAGCCACTTGGTTCTGTTAGGCCCCATGGTGCTACAACACCACTTTTTTTCTCTTAGGACCCATGGTGCCACAATGACTCCTTGGTTCTCATAGGCCCGACGGTGTCATAATTCCCTTTTGGTTTTTGAGGTCCATTGGTGTCACAAGGGCATTTTGGTTTTACAAGGTTCCATGATGTCAAAATGTCCCCTTGTTTCTATTTGTCTGTATGGTGTTCAAATTGGCCCGGTTGGTCTATGAGCTCCCATGGTGTTCAAAATGGTCCCTTGGTGCTATGAGGCCCTGTGGTGTCAAAATGGCCCCTTCGTTCCATGAGGCCTGATGTAGTCACAGTGGCCCCTTCGTACTATTAAGCACCATGGCGTCACAAATGACCCTTGGTTCCATGAGGTCCCATGTTTTTACAATGGCCCCTTGGTGTAATGAGTTCCCATAGTGTCACAACAGCCCCATCGTTCTGTTAGGCCCGATGGTGTCACAATACACCCTTATGCCATTATGCCATAGGGCATAAAATGGTCCCCTTGGCCCTTTTAGACCCCACAGTGTTCAAAATGGCACCTTGGTGCCATGAGGCCCTACGGTGTCACAACGGCACCGTGGTCCAGTCAGGCTCCATGGTGTCACAATGGTCCCTTGGTTCTGGGAGGCCCCATGATGTCCTAATGGCCCCTTGATTCTGGTGTGCGTGGGTGCGGAGCCGCTTGTGGAGAAATAGCAAAGGGATCAGTCAGACAATCAACGTGATTGATAAAGCATAATCCAACTTTATTGAGAGCATCAGACAGTTTTATAGCCCAAAATAGCATAAATCAGTATGATTCATATTAGTACAGTCTTACTGGTTTATGTACGCCTTCTCTTATTATTGGTTATTGCGAGTATGAGATAATCACGCCTACTGAATTTCTAGCCAAAAAGTTTACGTGCTACCTCGGTGCTCGTCTTGGCTGCTACTTCCCTTATTCTTACACTTATTGCTATATAGTATCCGTTCCAGGGTTATACCTCGCTTGCTACGTGCTTCCCTGGAAGTTAAGGCCTTGATTGAACAATGGACATATGTATTACTTATCGACTAACTCTGCAGATTATGCTAGCTCTATTGCTTTTGCAAAAGTGTCTTAAAAGCAAACACTGTTGCTCAGCAAAATCTGCTTAAGAGCAAGGCCTAGCTACTACTTAGCAGGAGGTGCTCTCCTGCAACAAGGCCTCAGCCGAGCCATATCCACAGTTGTGTCCATGGCTTTCTAACCAATTCTCAACAATTCCCCCTCTTTTATTTTGTAGAAGAAAAGCATGATTCATGACAGACTGCTATGCGTGTCATGCTTTTCTGCAAACATTGAAAAATGCAAGGAACAAACATCTAAAAATGCATGCTTTAAATATGGAACCTATAAGTCCCAAAATACAGACTGAAAGTGCATCAGGACATGGCCAGGAATCAAGTGGGATACCAACCAAGCATGTAGAAAAAGGATTACCTGGTGTTGATAAAGACAGGCATATTGCATCTTGCCCAGTCTTATTTGCCAGGGTAACCCACACATTAGTTTTGGGTTGTGTTGGTATCCTTGCTTCAGTCAGGATGAAGGAAGCAATTAGCATCTCTAAGATTACCATGCCTAGATCTAGGCTGAAGATGCCCTTAGTAACATCATCCCATTGATGTTCTTGTATACAACAGTGACGTGTAATATCTGGGATATCCCGAGAACAGACAGATTTTAGTACTACTGTAGCAGCAAACCACTCTATCTGTTGGATAGCAAACAAGAGATGCCAACATACTAAAAATCAATACCTGTTCTTACAATTTTCAACAACATACCCTACAGTTAAAAGAGAAGGTTGCCGGCGATCACGTTGTTCACCTCCTGAGGAAAAATGAGTGTCAATTAATGCCAAAGCCTCTCGCTGCCAATTAGTATGTTGCAGCTTTTCAGTACAAACAGGACACACAGGTTGCCATAAGTGTGTTTGATGTAACCAACACTTTTCCTTACATCTACCACATTTTATCAATACCCATGCACTTCTCATACATTTTTTATTGCAGCTTAAACATTGTCTCTTTCCTAGTCCAATTTGATCAGCCAATAATGAAGATTGGTAAATAGCAAACTCTTCCAAATCAGAAAGAGTTGACCACTTAATGTTCCTCTTCAGAAGACTCTCGAGTTGTTGGACTAAGGGTTGTACTGCCAGATGATCCCTCAGTCGCTCTCTCTCCTCTTGTTCCTCTTCCTCCTGTGTCTGAGGTGGAGGAGGTGCAGCCTCCATCATCAATCACTAGACAAATCCATTTGCTTGGTACCCAAATGGGTCCTGTGGGAGCAATAACACACACGTTACCTCTACTCCTATATTGTACCTCAGCAGGTCCTTGCGTCCTAGGTTGCACAGATGTAAAAAGCCATTCCAAAACAAGCGTCTGATGATCCGGTGTGAGCTGTGTGAGAGCACCCATGAGGTGATCTTTTCCCTGTAAAATAGTAATGTCAATGGGTACATCCTCCACTCTCCAAGAAACAGCTCTTTCAGAGATAATTGTAGCCAATTTTTGTAAAATCCATGTCCAACCCCTTCAACTGCCTCTAGATGATTTTGCAGTGGCCAATCAGATGGCCAATGACGCTTAGCAACAATGGTAATGTCAGCACCTGTATCCAATAAGGCTCGAAGTCGCCTTTCCTGTTGAGCAGAACGTAATATAGCCTCCACAACAGGGCGCTGATCCATTGTAAGAGTAAGTAATACCAAACCTCCTGTAAATCCAAATCCACCAGTTCCTCGCAGTGGTCCTTGGGCCTCCTTAATCAGCTGCTGTTGTGGAATCAACTGTGCTATGCGGCTTCCTGCAGGAATACTGCTAGGAGGAAAATGTGTAGGAACCAAAATCATAATTTCACCTGTATAATCCACATCGATAACTCCAGGCTCAACAGTTAGTCCCTGTAAAATAGTTGAAGATCGTCCCAATTATAAAGCTCCGTAAGATTGTCCATTTAAAATTAAAGGTCCACAAACCCCAGTAGGAACCTTTAAAGGTTTAGAGTCTTTAAGTACAATGTCTATTGCGGTTGCCAAGTCCAGGCCGAGGCTCCCTCTTTGTGTCTGGCTGAAGTTCACCAGCAGGGAGCAAGGAACCTGTTGCAGTGGCTGGCTGGCGTTTGCAGGCAGGGAACAAGGAGGGGCTACTGGAGGTACTTGGGTGACTTGGTACGCAGTTGGTGTCTTCGCGCTGCATCCCCTCACGCTCGTCTGTGGAATGTGAGTTACGCTGACAGATACAGCACCAAACATTTGTAGTTTGACAGTCTCTTCATATGTGGCCATTCCGCCCACATTGAAAACACCTCACATTGGAGTGAGACTTGTTAGCAGTCTGAAATTTATGTGGCTTTAATGGCTCAAGTGCAGCAACAGCAAAAGCTTGATCCTGAGACTGCCTGCCTTTTAGAGTTAATGTTAAATCCTTAACAGCCTCAACTAACATAGCTTGAGTTCCTTGTGGAATTTTACTCATACGATCTAACAAATCCACTACAGTCCAATCACCTGATAATGTAGCTATTATCGATCTTACTTGTGCATTGCTATTTTGTATAACACATTCCTTAAGCTGTGGCCCCTGCATATATTGAGGTACTCCCGCTCTCTCTATTGCAGCAGTAAGCTTGTCCACAAAACTAGAAAATGGCTCCTGTGGACCTTGTCTAATATGCATATAGGATGGTAATTCTCCTCTCTCAGTTCTAACTAAATCATATGCAGCCCTAGCTAATCTCATTGCCTCCTTTACAATATCTGGGCCCAACAATGCTTGGGCGTCTATCCTAGCAAATTGACCTATTCCCACAAATCTGTCCATTGTGACTCCCCTAAGTGGATCATTAGATGCCCTTTCAATACGTGCAGATTCTTCACATAAAGCTTGAAAATGAGCCTGCCATAGCATAAACTGTGATTGTGTCATAATTAATTGAAAAACATTTTTCATGTCCTCTTGTAACAATAGTCCTGAACCCCAAATATAATTAAGCACTTCTTTTGTATGCTCCCCGTGTATTCCTGCCTCATTTACTGTACTAAGTAATTGCATTAACAACTTCCAATCCAAGGGAGCTATTGTTACCTGCATGCTTTCTGCAGTAGGAGAATATGTAACCGGAAATGTCTGCTGTTTAACTATTGAGTCTCCCTGCAATTTTGCAACAAAATTTTGGTCCCCAGCTGCTATTACTTCCCTCATGATTTTATTCCAATTTCTAGCCTCAATTCCTACTTTTATCTTTGCTTTTTCCTCAACTTCCTTATCTGAAACTTGCTCAGTTTGCTGTTTCATTATGTCCGTGGGAGAGGCAGAGGGCTCTTCTAAAGAAGGAGACTGAACAGCTGCGTTAGAAACAGATTTTTGTGGCATTGTAAATTGTGACAGAGTTGGTGGATCTGGAAGATTATTTCCTCCAAAAACATACATACCAGCTTGTGCAGTTCGCTCTGCAGCAAGAGGTTTACCGTCTAAATGTATGGACGCAACAGCAGCAATTTTTTTTCTCTGCCTGATATGCTTCAAAAGAGTTAAATATAGCCTGCCAAGGCTGAACTAGCCTTTTAGCCATCTTATCTTTCCGAATGATCTCCCAAGCTAAACAATCTCCTAGTTTTTTCCATTCCTCAACTGTAAAAAGCTCCTCAGGATCAATAAAAAAATCCTTTCTCCCTAGCATAGTCTAATAACTTTGCAAAGTCCTTCTTATAATCTATTTCCACCTTTTGCTTTTCTGAAAAGCATTTAAATAAATTAAAAGCCACTTGTCCTGTCTGCTTAGCCCTAATGTCCCCTTATATTAAAGTTTTTTTTAAACTAATGAAGGGGGCAGCTCAGGAATCAAAACTTGATTTGCGTGCGCACCTTACATTGCAGCCTTTACCACAGTCATGTGAAACGCTGTACGGCAGCGTAATCGGGACGGCGAGCCTCCGGAATGTGGAGTACCCAGGCACGGAAACCAGCAGTATGCCAGCATACAGGAATCTTTGCCCTCCAAGCACTGCAACTTGGAGTTTCCCCACTCACTTACCTCCAACGGTGCGGTGGAACGAGCCCTATGGTAGAAGCCCTTAGGGTCGGAAGCCACTTGTTTGGGCGCCACTGCGGGGGTGCGGAGCTGCTCGTGGAGGAATAGCGAGGGGATCAGCCAGACAATCAACATGATTGATAAAGCATAATCCAACTTTATTGAGAGCACCAGACAGTTTTATGGCCCAACACAGCATAAATCAGCATTATTCATATTAGTACAATCTTATTGTTTTTTACTAGGTACACTTTCTCTTATTATTGGTTATTGCAAGTGTGAGATAATCACGCATACTGAATTTCTAGCCAAAAAATATATGTGCTACCTCGCTGCTCGTCTTGGCTGCTACTTCCCTTATTCTTATACTTATTGCTATATAGTATCCGTTCCAGGGTTATACTTCGCTAGCTGTGTGCTTCCCTGGAAATTAGGGCCTTGATTGAACAATGGACATATGTATTACTTATCGACTAACTCTGCAGATTATGCTAGCTCTATTGCTTTTGCAAAAGTCTCTTAAAAGCAAACACTACTGCTCGGCAAAATCTGATTAAGAGCAAGGCCTAGCTACTACTTAGCAGGAGGTGCTCTCCTCCAACAAGGCCTCAGCCGAGCCATATCCACAGTTGTGTCTATGGCTTTCTAGCAAATTCTCAACAGATGATGATGAATTTTACAACTCCAGAGGCCTCTTCTTTCTTGACCTCTTCAGTTCAGGATTTCAGCAACAAACACTGATTAACATTTTTTCAAAGAAGGCAAACAAGAAAAGCCCCTGGGAATAATTAAGATTTTCAATTATTTTGTGTTTAGTTATTCAGATTTCAGAAGTGTATTCAAAGTTAATAAAATTTGTTGAAATGATGGAGAGAGAACTGTTTTGTATTGTTGTCTTTTCCTGTTTCTACATTGATATCAACAATATCCAGTTGATATTGACCCCCAGCACTTTCCAGTGCAGTCTGAATAAATATGAAAATCAAGATCCTTGAAGAATGACCATCAATAACACTTTGTCCCTACTCCTTTTCCATCATTTCCCTCATCCAAGCCCTGGAAGTCCTATGGATCAGGAATGGTGTGACCAGCAGGACCAGGACAGTCATTCTTCCCCTGTGCTCAGTACTTGTGAGGCTGCAGTTTGAGTGCTGTGTCCAGTTCTGGGCCCTCCAATTTAGGGGGGGCTAGACCATGTCCAGAGAAGAGCAACAAGACTGATGAGGGGTGTGGAACACAAGTCCTGTGAGAAGTAGCTGAGGGAGCTGGGGATGTTTATCCTGGAGAAGATGAGGCTCAGGTGAGACCTCATCACTCTCTACAACTCCCTGGCAGGAGGGTGCAGACTGGTAAATGTGAGGCTCTTCTGTCAGGGAACAGTGAAAGGACAAAACAACACTGTCATAAGATGCACCTGGATAGTTTTAGGGTGGACATTAGGAAATATTCTTGAGTAAAAGTGTGATTGGGCATTGGAATGGGCTGCCCAGGGATGTGGATGAGTCACTGTCCTTGGAAGTGTTTCAGCATAGACTGAATTGGCAATGACTGCCATGGTCTGGGTGACAAGCTGGTGTTGGGTCAAAGGTTGGACTTGATGTTCTCCAAGGTCTTTTCCAGCCTGGGTGATCCTGTGATGATTGTGACACTGCAGGGCCCTGGGGAAGCAAGGGGCCACTGTGATACTGCAGGGCCTCATGGAACTGAGAGAACCATGGTGACACTGTGTATGACATGGGACCACAGAGCCAAGGGGCCACTGTGACACTGTGGGGCTACATGGAAGCAAGGAGTCCATTGTGACACTCTGTGTCCTCGTGGAACCACAGAGGCCACTGTGACACTGCAGGGCCTTGTGGAACCAAGGGGACATTGTGACACTGTGGAACCAAGGAGACACTTGTGAGAGCCTGGGCCCAATGGAATCAAGAGGACATTGTTCCACTGCAAGGACTCTTGGAACTAAGGGAACAATTGTGACACTGTAGTGCCCCATGGAACCAAGGGACCCTCATGACACTGCAGGGTCTTTTGGAACCAGGGCTCCATTGTGACACTGCAGCACCAAGGAATTCATGGTGGCACTCGGAGGCCTCATGGAACCAAGAGGCCACTGTGACACTGCAGGGCCTTGTGGGACCATGCAGAGAATTGTGACAGAGAAGGACCTCATGTAATTGTGACACTGCAGAGGCCCATGAAAGCATGGGGGCAGTGTTGCTTCCAGGGACTCCTGGAATTAAGGAAACATGTTTGACACCATGATGCCCCTTGGGACCAAAAGGCCATTGTGACACTGCAGGGCCCAAGGATCAAAGGAACTTTGTGACACCAAAGGGTCCTATGGAACCAAAGGCACATTGTGATACTGGGAGTCCTCATGGAATCATGGAGATCATTGTGAAACTGGGAAGACTTCATGGAATATTGGTGAACTGCAGCTGGCTGGTAGTGTTGATTAGCTGTATGGTAGGAGATTTGTGCACAGGTATCTGGAAAGGCTGGATCCAGGGACTAAATCCATCAATGTGAGGTTTGACAAGTCCCAGTGCCTGGTACTGAACTTTTACAAAAAAAAACCCCTGCAGAGCTACAGGAGTGGGACGGAGTGCCTGGACAGGAGTGTCTCACAATGGACCCTTTGTTCCGCGAGTTACCAGTATCACAGTTGACTCCTTGGATCCATGAGGCCATACTATTAGCAAATCTCCAAAGTGTCAGAAAGTGACTCCTTAACACTAATTTGGTGTTAAAGAGGGCATCATTTATTCAGGCCTGAGATCCAACAGGGGATAACACCTAACCAACATGGATAAGTGATTCTAAAAGTGTGTTTCCCATATGAAGTTGCTACCTGTGACTTACAACTTACCCATTTCCATAAACTCCACCCCAAATTCCCAGTTTCTATCCTCACTTTTTCTATCACTGCACCCTTAAGGCAGAGGTCGTCTTCTGGTTTTCAAATCATCTCTGCTGGGAAAGAAGTCTTTCAATGCACTGCTCCTCTGCTTAAAGTTTACAGGCACAGCAAAATTGAATGATCCTTTTGGTATCAAGCCCAAGGCTTTGTGTGTCCAGGTAGAGGCAGGAAGAACTCAGAGCTGTCAGCAAAGGAAGGGGACAGTGAGGTGGGGCAGCCGGGGGATGACGACAGCCTGCAGGGACAGAGGGCAGGGCATGGACACCGTAGGACAGCCTGGGCTGCAGAGGGCACAGGGATGGGCAGCAGCTGAAAGGCCCTGCCAGAGCCAACTGCTGCAGCACTTGGGCCATGGCTGCTGACCCTGGGCCTGTGGCCAGCAGGGGACAAGTGAGCCTTGCTGTGCTGGGGCCTCATTGCTTCCTTGTCTCTGCTCAGCAGTCTGGCAGGGGCCGCCCCATGGTCCTGCCATTGGTATTGCACATCCCAGGAGCCCAGTGCCCTAGGAAGAGCCCTGAGCAATGAGGGAGGGACACGATGTGCCTTGCCAGGGGCTGGGGCTCACCCCTTGGCCCTTTGCATCCCTGAAACACATCCAGATTTGCTCAGCTTCTAAACTACATTTCCTTAGCTTGTTGTCACCTCTCATTATTACTTTAAGTGTTAGGCTCTAACTGGAATCTGGGGACAGTTTCACAGTCATGTCCCTCAGTGGGATCCATTAAAACTTCAAGAAACTTTGGATTTTACTCTGACTTTGAGTTCTTGAGAAATTTTTTGAACACTCTCTCAGGAACTGAGTTTGATGTAAACAACACCAAAGCCCTGAGGGGGTCATAAAACTTTTTGTGCTGTCTGTGCTGCTGAGCTGGGCTGTGCTTCTGGCACAGTGGGAGCTCCAGGCCACCAAGAAAAGCTTCAAAAAGTCAATTCTGCTGTTAAGCAGTTTCTCTCTCAGCCCAGCAGGGCTGAGGGCACTGCTTACAGGCTCTGAGGGGACAGGAGCCAGGCACAGACAGGCTAAAGGCAATCAGGAGTGGGAAGACATTGAGCTGAGACTTCACTTGGGGAAACATCTTCACAGCTCTCAACATGGTGAGTCTGTGGGTGCAAGGCAATGTCCCCTGTGCTCCTGGTGGGACCTCCTGGACCCAGCAGAGCCCACAGCCTGGGGGATGTGTCAGGAGAACTCTCACAGTTCCTCTGAGGGAAAAGACAAAGAGGAGGAGGATGTGCTGGAGAGCAGGGCTACCATGGGCACCGTCAGAGAGACATGGCATGATGGCTCTTGCTACCAGGGACAGCTGCAGGACTGAAGCTGGGGCTGCAGCTGAGGCAGCCGAGGGCTGTCCTGCAGAGCAGCTCCTGCAGCCCTCAGGGCTCTTGGCCAGCCCAGGGCATGTGCCACCTGCCAGGGGCAGCTCTCAGCCTGCCTGGCAGCTGCCCATGCACTGTGGGGAGAAGTTGGAGGAGGAAGGAGCCACCCCCATCAGGACAGATTCCTCCTGCTGTGCAGATGGTGCTGCATGGCCAGGGTTGCTCTCAGCTTTCTCCTCAAGGCAAGGGAAAGGGGCTGTCAGGTGTGTGTGTGTCACTGAGACTCCTGCACTGTCCCACTGGGCATCAGCAGATCTGCCTCACATCTTCATCACAAAGTGCCTCCTCACCCTCCTCTGCCTACAGACAGCAGCAGCAGCACCTTGGCTTGCAGCATCTCAGTTTGTGTGAGCTGCCCTTAAGGCCCTACTGGCAGGGAGATGCCCCTGGGCAGTGCCCTGTACGGGGAGGTGTCTGCAGGGCAAAGCTGAGCCCCCAGGGCTGTGGTGAGTTCTTGGAGTACTGGCAGGGACAAGGCCTGGACAGAGAGAAAAAGCTTGCAATAGGCACAGCTCCAGGCAACAGAAAGCCACATCAGTGCTGGATACCCTGACTCTCCTGGTGCCTAGGACAGAGAGAAGGGTTCAAAGAAACTGTCTGTGAAACTGGACCCTTCAAAGAGTTCTACTTATTTTTCCAGCACCTTTTCAGTGCAGTCACACTGAAATAGAGAGAGGTTTAATGACCGAGTGCCAGCTGTGTGGGACCAACAAGTGTGACTGCCCTGGGAGTGGCAGCACTGTATTCCCTCTGGGCTCCCCATTGTTCAGGCTGAGTTCGATGCTGAAAGAGGATTTCTGCCCCTTCAGTTAAAGGGACAATATTTTAACCACAAAACGCCAAACTAAAAAAAAAAATTAAGAAAAAAAAAAAAAAAGAAGTGATATTTCTTCAAATAAAGAGAATAATTTTTGAGTACATTAGTAAGAAAAAAACATAGCATTGACACAAGAAAATTTGTCCCAGTGTATCAATGTCTTCTTTCAACAGTCCAAAATGCCCAGAGTGAAGAAATGTCCAACAGCAGCTCCATCAGCCACTTCCTCCTGCTGCCGTTGGCAGACACGCGGCAGCTGCAGCTCCTGCACTTCTGCCTCTTCCTGGGCATCTCCCTGGCTGCCCTCCTGGGTAACGGCCTCATCATCAGCGCCGTAGCCTGCGGCCACCACCTGCACACCCCCATGTTCTTCTTCCTGCTCAACCTGGCCCTCACTGACCTGGGCTGCATCTGCACCACTGTGCCCAAAGCCATGCACAATTCCCTCTGGGACACCAGGAACATCTCCTACTCTGGATGTGCTACTCAGCTCTTTTTCTTTGTGTTTTTCGTTTCAGCAGAGCTTTCCCTCCTGACCATCATGTGCTACGACCGCTACGTGTCCATCTGCAAACCCCTGCACTACGGGACCCTCCTGGGCAGCAGAGCTTGTGCCCACATGGCAGCAGCTGCCTGGGCCAGTGCCTTTCTCTATTCACTGTTGCACACAGCCAATACATTTTCCCTGCCCCTGTGCCATGGCAATGCCCTGGGCCAGTTCTTCTGTGAAATCCCACACATCCTCAAGCTCTCCTGCTCCAAATCCTACCTCAGGGAAATTTGGCTTCTTGCTGTTAGTGTCTGTTTAGGATTTGGTTGTTTTGTGTTCATTGTTTTCTCCTATGTGCAGATCTTCAGGGCTGTGCTGAGGATCCCCTCTGAGCAGGGATGGCACAAAGCCTTTTCCACCTGCCTCCCTCACCTGGCTGTGATCTCCCTGTTCCTCAGCACTGCAATGTTTGCCAACCTAAAGCCCCCCTCCATCTCCTCCCGATCCCTGGATCTGGCCCTGTCAGTTCTGTACTCAGTGGTTCCTCCAGCCCTGAACCCCCTCATCTACAGCCTGAGGAACCAGGAGCTCAAGGCTGCAGTGTGGTCACTGATGACTGGATGGATGACTGATGACTGAAACTGGATGTTTTCAGGAACATTAAACTGCTTGCCAATCTTAAAAATTACTTGTAATAAAAGTAATATTTGATAGTTCTCATTGGTTAAATTTTGGAGAAACTTTTTCTGTTTGTCTTCTTTAATAATGTCCACAAAGAAAAATGTTTACTTGTGTCATCTCTCATTTTATTTGTCTCCCTCTTTGCTGTGGCTGCAGACTGTCTTAATGAGAGTCTATTATGCTGGTTGGCTTTAAATGAATTAAGGATGTCCCAGCAAAGTTTTGTCCAGAGATGACCCTTTTGTTCCCTTCCCTGGAGCTGCAGCAGCAACGTCTGTGTGCAGAGCTGGGGCAGATCAGTGCTGGCACAGCAGCTGTGCCCAGCAGCAGCAGCACTTGGTGTTGCCAGTGCTGCCCCCGTGCCATTGCCCCGCTGCCCTCCTGCCCCTCGTGTTGCTGCAGGGCCTGAGTGCTCTCGAGGCCAGGCACAGCCCTGGGGGTGGCAGTGCTGGGGCTGCAGCAGGGACAGGCCATGGGCACTGCTGGGGCAGCGCTGACACCTCAGGGCAGGGCCTGGGGGCTCCAGGCTCCTTGGTCAGGCTCTCTCCAGAACACTTGGCCAGGCCAGTGCTGAGCTGACAAAACCCCTGTGAGCAGCCCCAGGCTGGCCATGGGCAGGCTGGGGGAAAACAGCATGGCTGGTGCTCTGCAAGAGCCCTGCAAGGGGGAGATCCTGGCAAGGAACAGCAGAGCAGGGGCTGATCCATCCCCACTGCGCTGGACAGACTAGGGCAGCGTCACAGAGCATCCTCATGCACCTGCCAACAACATTCCCCCTCTGCAGCCCTGGCCTCTCCCCCAGCTCACACAGTTGAGCTGCATCCTTGCAGGCACAGACACGGCAGCACTGGCTCAGGAGCCCCTGTTTGCACTGCACAGAGCAGGTGTCAGCACCCCCATGGTGCTGCTGTGGGGAGATGGAGCTGAGTGAGCACAAATGCCATCAGTCCCTAGGGCCAGCAAGGGCTGGGGGACGGCAGGGAAACCACTCAGGTGTGTCGTGGCCTCTGCAGTCAGGCAGAAAATTTGTTCCATGAGCTGTGAGTTTCCAGTCCCACTGCAGATATTGTTTCTCAGAGCCACAGCTGCCTTGTAGCCACCCCCACACAGCCCTGAGCATTTCCTTTGATTCACCTTTACTTTCTTTCTTCTTTCCTGATCCACATTTCTGCCTCTTGCCCATCTGTGTGCCCTCCCCTACAAACAGCCCATCCCGATTTTCCCATTTTTCTCCGGCCCCACTTCCCATTTCAGTTCCTGAGCTGGCACCATGGGAATATCCCTTGGCAAGCAGGATCATCCTACAAGTGCTTCAGGAATTGTCTACAGGCTCCTGCAGTACCTCACGCTGCTCCCTTGCCAGAGGCACTACAGGCCAGGGGGTCACATCTGGGCTGCTGTGTCTGGGTGTGGGGCTCCCTGTTCTGGACAGTGTGGAGGGGCTGGAGAGCCTCTGCAGGACTGACAGGATGGGCTCTGGGGCTGTGTGGAGAAGCTGAGGGACCTGGGCAGCTGGACCTTGTGAAGAGGAGGCCCAGGGCTCATCCTGCAACTGCTGCAGGGGTGGTTTCAGAGAAATACTGAATCAGCCAGGCTGGAAAAAAACCTAGGAAATCATCAAGTCCAATCTGTGCCTTGACACCACCTTGTTCTGCTGAGCCTTCTCCAGGATAAGTCACCCCAGCTCCCTCAGCCACTCCTCTCATCACTTGTGTTCCAGATCCCTCATCAGCCTTTTTGCCCTACTCTGGACACGCTCCAGCCCCTCCATGTCCTTCCTAAATTGGGGGCCCAGAACTGGACACAGCACTCGACGTGCTTCCCAGCCAGTGCTGAGTACAGGTGAAGAATCACTGCCCTGGTCATGCTGGTCACACCATTCCTAATCCAGGCCAGGTTTCATTGGCCTTCTTGGCCACCTGGGCACACTGCTGGCTCATGTCCAGCCTGCTGTCCACCAGTGCCCCAGGTCCCTTTCTGCCTGGCCACTGTCCAGCCACTCTGTCCCCAGCCTCTATCACTGCACAGTGATTTGTGCCCAAAATGCGGGACCTGGGTAACAAGGTCAGGCTGGCAGGCTTGGATTTCCCCAGACTCTCCTTCCAGCCTTTTTTGGGGATTTGCACCTCCAATCTTTTGTAACCTCCCTGGTGAGGCAGGACTGATGAGAAACGATGGAGAACACCTCCCTGCAGTTCCCTCATCCCCCTAGTATAAATCTCAAGTGCCCCATAGAGACCTGAGAGTATCCGAGTGGTTCAGTAGATCAGCAACTGCTTCCTCTTGAATTATAGGGGTCTGTTCTACTCCCCGTCCCCATCTATCAGATCAGCAGAACATTTGTCCTGAGGACAACCTGCTTTGTTTTTGAAAATATGATAAGGAATAAGCAATAAGGAATGTAGGTTGTCCTTACCTCTCCTATTGCCATTAATGTACTTATAAAATAATTTTTGTTATCCTTCACACAGGTCGCCAGTTTAAGTCCTAATGAAGCTTTCACCTCTCTAATTTTCTTCCTACATGACTGAGCGACAACCTTAAACCCTTCCTGAATTTCCTGCCCCTCTGTCCAAAGATAATGCAACCTCTTTTTTCCCTGTATTCTTGGAAAAAGCTCCATGCGCAGCCAGGTCAATCATTTTCCTCACTAGCTCACTTTTGGCACACAGGGACAGGCTGCTCCTTCTCCTTCAAAGTTTCTTTCTTGTAGTGTGTCCATCATTCTTGGACCCCTTTTGTTTTTAACGATGGTATCCCTTAAAAATTCAATAGCTGATTTGGCACTCTCTGCACAAATCTACATCCTCAATAGGCCTAAGTCTTCTCTCCATTATTGCAGGGTAGAACTTTTGTTGATGCCTCTACTTCTTTCACAGAATAATGAAAACTCAAATATTTCATGGTTACTGTATCCCAGGAAGCCACCGACCACCACATCTCCCACCAGCCCATCTCTGTTTGTGAACAGCAGGAGAAAGAGCTTTCCTTGGGAGTGTTCTTCTGTCCTGGGGGTCTCTCTGGTGGTCCCTGGTGGTTGTGGACCCCAGTGTTCCAGTGGGCCTGGCTGAGTTGGCAGGACACTGAGGCTGGTGAATTCCAGTTCCCCTTCTTACACAAGGGGCATCATGTGGTTTCCAGAGGCCAGTGGTTTTGGAGAACAAACATTGTGTTAGCTTACCTGGGATGGGCAATTTATCATCTGGTACCATAAGGTCACAGAGTGGGCTATGACACCACAGAGTGGGTTTTATGAGGTCATCAGGCAGCTACTACATGATAGGCTGTCTCTGCATCATCACCTGGGCTGAGATCACTGGGTTGGTCACTCTGCCCCAGTCCCCCTCACAGTTTCCCCAGACAAGTCCAATGCTGTTCATGCCCAGCAGGGTCCCCTGTCCCTCTGTATCCCCCTGCTCCACCTGGAGCCACAGCCTCCCCCAAGGATGTTCCACAAATCAACCCCAGAGCCTGACACGGGGACAAGGGGCCAGGGCTGTGTGACCAGGACATCAAGGACGTGGATTATTCAGGTCACTGGGGCCTAGTTTGGGTTCCCCAGGGCAGGAAAGATGTCTGGCAGCTGGAGCAGGGTGAGGGAAGAGCCTCCAAGGTGGGGCTGGAGTCCTTTGTCTGTGAGGAGAGGCTGAGGGAGCTGGGCTTGTCCAGCTGGGAGCAGGGAAGGTTGAGGGGCTCCTCATGCCAGCCTGGCAGTGCCAGCCAGGAGCTGATGGAGAATACTGACCATCCAGACAGATTTCTACCCAGGGAGCACATACAGCAGAGGCTGTTGGATCAAGTTCCTTTGAGCCCAGAATATTGGCATTAGTGCAGCCTGTAGCTGTGCACAAGAGAGCTGTGCAGCCACTTTCTCTCTTTTCCTTCCTCTGGGCATGGAGGGAGCTCGTGACTTCAGCGTATGACTCGTGTGTGTGAAGAGCAAATCTGGGCAGAATCGGGGCAGGGAGGGTTTGGGGCATCATGGGATCTGTGCTGGACAGAGAACATGTTTTCTATTGGTCTGAGACTGTCTGCTGTGGAAAGGGGATGTAATAACCCTTAGAGGAATGACTTTGGTTTTTTATGGATCTGTGCCTTCCCTTGGTTTGTTTGCTGAAAATAAATGAACATCCTTCTGTGTCTTGAGCAGTTCCTTCTGCAAGGAAAGCAGGTGGGAGTTGGTGCCATGGAGCTGAAAGCTGCAGGCACAGCCTGGAGTGGAGGAAGCTCAGATTTGCACAAGGCTGCTTTGAGTGCCAGGGGTTGGATGGGGGAAATGGTGGGGTGGGGATAGGGACAAAGTGTGGTTGATTGTCAGCCATAAAGGGTCTTGATTTTCATATCTATTCAGACTCCATTAGGAGTTGCCGGGCATCAATGTCAACTGGAGATTGCTGATATCAGTGTATAAACAGGAAAGGAATAAATGTGGAAAATAAAAGATCTTCTCTCTTTTTGTTCTTAAATGAAATATGTTACAAATGGAATGAAAGCTTAGACAAGTCCTGCCTTATGCTCAGGTTTCTGGCAGTAGCTCCATTTCAGGTGGCCTGTAGCCCAAACTGCTCTTGCTCACAAGTTCTTTACCATGGCTGATTAGGTCTATTCTAAACTGAATTATTTGCTGAATGGATTCAACATAAACAGGCAAGAATCTTTAAATGCACTACTTACTCTACAGGATAAAAGTGCAGGTAGATACAAACACAGTGCACAATAAAGTTTCCTATATTACAGCTAGTGAAGAAATAGCAGAGATCAGGAGTCAGTGTAACTTACTACCAAACTGATGAGGGAGTGCACATGGAGCCCTTTCACTCAGCTTCCAGAAAAGGAACCATGAAGAAACATCCTTGACTTGGGAGAGAAGCCCTGCCCGTTTGCAGGGACTATGCAGAAGACTTCTGCTTTGTGAAAGTTTTGTGTGACTTTTATAGTTTGTAAAGAAAGTGAAGTGTAAGTCATTCAAGGTTTATCTCCCTTCAGCTGCTCTCAAGGCAAGATGTTCATGTTCAGCTGGGAATTCCATCTGCCTGACACTAGAGAGAACTCAGGAAAAGACTGATGTCCAGTCTGGGTTATCTCAGCAGTTGCTGAGAGGGGGAAGATGCCCTGAGTTATGGCCCAGATGATGGACAGAAAAGATGAGCTCTGCTGTGCCACAGGGAAAGTCCTGCTGCAGGAACCTCGTGGAACCAAGCCTCTGTTGTGACATTGGGATGCCTCATGGAACCAAGGAGACCATGGTGACACCAATGAATCTCATGGAACCAAAAGTCCATTGTGACAGATCAAGGCCTCATGGATCCAAAAAGAGCATTGTGACACCATGGGGCCCCATGAACTCAAATCTCTACTGTGACAGTTCAGAACCTCCAGGAATCAAGGGGCCTTTGTGACACTGCAAGGCCTCAGGGAACCAAGAAGTGCAAAGGCCTCAAACAATGCTTGCAGGGTTCTGCCTTAGGGATGAGGAATTTCCTTGGTGGCACCTTGTGCCTGTTTCAGTGGGGAATCTTAAAAATTTTGGATTGCTTAAACAAAAATTGTAATCCCCTCTTTGTCTCAGTGTTGTCAGTTCTCAGAAAGTCAGTGTGGAATGGAAAAAGTAAAGAACCTTTGAAAGCTGAAGCACCTAGAGGCATTGAGCCCCACTGAGTGTTGTTACTGAGAAAGGCTCTCAAGAGACTAATTAAAGCAGATAACTGGAGGCCATGATTGCACAAAGCTCTCAGAGACTCCAAGGCAAAAGCAAAACCCAAAGTCCTTTGAAAAACCTGCAGTCCCTGGGAGCATGAAGGAGCCCCCAGGGCCATTCCTGACCAAGGCTCCCCAGGGACTGGTCCCAGCAGATCCCTGAGGCCACTGGGATGTGGGGGGATGCTGAGGGCAGCACAAGGGGTCACAGTGCCCAGCCTTGCTGGGGCTGTGCCAGGAGGCCCCAGAGCCTCAGGACAAGGTGTGTCCTCACAGCCCTTGGTGGCACAGACCCTGCTGTGCCCCAGGCCACCAAGATTTGGCTTCTCTTTGTCCCCACCTGTCATCTCTGCCTCCAATTTCCTGCTCTAACGGGAACTTGGGGACACTTTCTCAGTTGTGTTCCTCAGAGGGACCCACTAAAACTTTAAGAAATATTGGAGTTTGATTCTGCATGAATTCTTGAGAGGTTTCCTAACAAACAATTGCTCTGCCTTGATTTCCCTCTGGTCTGGTGCAGTTCATCACAAAGTTTTCCTACTCCAGTTACGGAGAAATATTTCAAAGAGCTTTTGAGAAATACACATTCGAATTTTAAAGGGTGTATTTTATTGCTGTTCTCTTTAAAGCAGAGGTGGTTTGCAGGATTCTGTGATTAATATTGATCCAGGGTCTCTCCTCAGGAGGTCTGGCCTGCTCAGAGAATCTGTGCCTTGAGGTCTGACCCAGTGTGGACAACCTTTCTCCACATTCCCCAACCCCATCTTGTCTGTCCTCATCCACCTGGGACCTCCTTAGCTTGGAAAACTAGTTTCATCAGGCAGAGGGATGTTTCCTTTTTGTTATTTTTGATGCAATTTAAAATTCCTAATTTTCCGCACTGCAAACAGACACACTCCTCAGGTGTGTGCCAGCCCAAGGTGCCACCAAGGATGTTCAGGCCGGGGATCGGTGCTTTGGGGTTGGTGTTTGGAGTCGGCGCCATCTTTCCTTTCTGCCTCAAACTCCCGTCATGCCCTGCGGCCCCATAGAGCCCCATTGGATCCAGGACTACAATTCCCATCATGCCCTGCGCTCCACAGAACCCCAGAATCCCCTCCATATGTCCCATAAGTGTCCCTAGACCCCCAAGGATCCCTAAGTGCCCCCTCAGCTCCCATTTGGAAATCTCTAAAAGCCTCCCCAGATCCCCTGAATGCTCCCAACACCATAAATGCCCCTTACAGCAACTTCTGTGAATTGATCTTCTCTCATTCCCTGCGAGCTCAGAGTAGCTCAGAACCCAATCACTCGCCTAAAATTCCTGCTGCGCCCTCCGCCCTAAAGGGCCTGGTTCAAGCTCCCCAAGCTGCCCCCAAGTGCTCCCGAACAACATATGTTCCACTTGGAGGACCTGAAGTCACAGCTTGGATGCAAAGGTGCCCACGAAGTGCTGTCCTGTACCCCCAAACGAAACATCTGAGCCACTTCCGGGACTACAGCTCCCAACAGGCTTCACACTTCCGTAGAGTGCTGGTGGAGTCGAGACTTCATCTCTCATCATGCCTTGCGCCCCACCAGCAGACATGGCAGCTGCGCCTTGGGCTCCCATGATGCTCCACGGCCCCAACAAACTGTATTATACCCGAGCCTACAACTCCCATGATCCCCCGCACCCCAGAGAGCCTCGTTAGAGCACCAGGTGCCAGCCCAGACCCCAAAGGGTCCCAGATTCCCCTCCCTGACCTACAAGTGCACCCCTGGACCCTCATGTGCCACTCTGAAGCCCAGACATTCCCTCAGGATCCCTAAGTTCTCTCTTAGATCCCACTCAATACCCCCAAGTGTCTTCCTGTCTCTCAGACTCCTTCTAAATTCTTGCCCCAGACCCAAAACTGCCTCGAATGTGCTTCACAAATGTCTCCCTGGACCTCGAAGTGCCCACCTTGACCCTGTCTGAGAAAAATATGATAATAAAGATGACAAAATGACTGCAAATATTACGAATTTTCTTAAAAAGAAATTAGTAACCAATAGAGCCTATTTAATTTATTAAGGGAATTGTGTAACTTAGAACGAATGACCAATAATTTTTTTGATTGCCAGTAATGTATAGAGTTTTAATATAAAAATAAAAAATTAGGTTGTAAAAATATAGAATACGAATAATATAAATAAGAAGAATATAACTGTAATTTTAATATTTAACAATATTTTTATTTGAAAGAGAAATGTATAAGATATTATGATATTATGATTTGTCAGCCCCAGGTGAGAGATAGCATGATATTGTGAGGTTGGGGGTGAGGAGCAGGTTGTCCAAATGGGGTCACCACGCAAGAGGCTCTTTCTTCCATGTGCCCAGACCTCCTAAGAAAACATTCAGCATCAAGATCACTTGGGAAATTCTTCTATCAGTTTCTCTCTGCACTGAAAAGTAGAAAAAAATTCCCCCGCGGTAAACAAAGTCAAGAGATGCACTTTGAAATCTTTCACTTAAACAGAGCTCCAAACTGACTCCAAGCAGCTGGGCAAGCCTTGGAGACTTGATAAGAATTGAAAGAAGACAAAGAACTCCTGGTGGCTTGCTTTATTTTAATGACCCCCAGGGTGGATTTGGGGCTGAGTCCAGAAGCCCCAGGCACTGAGAGAAGGTTGAAGAAGCTGCCCAAGGAGTCAGAACCAAAATTCCAAGTCCCTTGGAGCATCACTGGCCCCACTGAGGGCAGGGACTGCCAAAGGCTCCCTGGGACTGGTGAGAGCAGATCCTTGAGGGCAGGATTGCAGAAGCCAAAGGCTGTGAGCAGGAACTGCAATGCTGAGCAAGTTCTGGGCTGGTTGGAGGCAGCAGAAAGGCCAAGGGCTGAGCCCAGACCTGGCCCAGCAGGGCCTGTCCCTCACGGGTGGCTTGGGGCTGTTCCTGGGGCACTGGAATCGGAGGGGCAGCAAGGACAAATGACATCACCCTGTAAGACACTCCAGATGGTCATTAACCAAGGGCCAGTGTGACACTGTGGGGCCTCATGGAAGCAAGAGGCCATTGTGAGCCTGAGGGGCTGTAATACCCCAGAACACTGAAGTGCTGGGGGTGACCAAAGGCTTCTTTACTCGAGCTTGGTGCACAGGAGGATCCCCACCAGCTATTCTACCCAGAAAAGGGTCAAATGGCACCCAAATTTTATTTTCAAAATATAGAAAATCAAGGAATTTTGGAAAAGGATTTAATATAGCATACAAGTTTTCATAAATAACCTCTCATAGCAGTAACTTCATTAGCTTTGCCCATTTAACCTCAAAACCTTTAAATACTTCAGTAGTTGAGGTACCCGAAACTGTTTCATATAAAAAGCATTAGGAGGGGAAGAAAGAGAGACAGAATGAGAGAAGCTCTGTAGAAAGACACACATATTGTTACCATGTCCCACCCGCTCTCTTCAAGGCTGTGCCTGCACACAGGCCCAGGAGAAGCTTTCCTGTTTGTGAGGAAAGAATGGAAATGCCTGAGCAGGTTTCCTGAACAACAAACCCTACTCAGGAACCACATGCTCAGTACAGACTGCCTGGAATGATGTCACCTTTCTACAAGAGACAGTGTGACCTGAACTGATCTCTGTAAGCAGAATTCTCTGAGTCTTTCAGCTGAATTCTGTCCCTGTCCTTTGCCTGGATCTCTGTGCAGATGGAAGCTGCTGGTGCCATTCTCACCTTTTACCCCTCTTCTGAATGCAGACAGATGTTCCCAGGTGTGTTAGGCAGGCGCTGCTCAACGTTTATGCAAAGCTTTTGTATCCTCATGGAACCAAGGAGACCCTAGTGACACAGTGGGGGCTCACGGAACCAAGGAGACAATTGTGACAGTTCAGAGTCTCACAGAAACAAGGCTCTATTGTGACACTGAGGGGAATTATGGAATCAAGGAGACCCTTGTGACACAGTGAGGCCCCATGGAACCAATGGTCCATTGTGACAACGCAGATCTAAGGAGACCATGGTGACACTATGGGACCTCATGGATCCAAGAGGCCATTGGGACACTGAAGGACTTCATGGAACCCAGAGTCCAGTGTGACATTGCAGTGCCTCATCGGAACAAAGGAACCATTGTTGGTCAGCACAGAAACTCATGGAACCCAGGGACCATGGCGAAATGGTAGGGCCACATGGAACGAAGAAGACCTGTGACATTTAGGAATCCTATGGAACCGAGGCTCCGTTATGGCACTGCAGAAGCAAGGAGACCATTGTGACATTATGGAAGCTCATGGAACCAAGCAGCCATTGTGGCACTCCAAGGTGTTGTTGACCAGGGAGACCATTGTGACACTCCAGAACCACATGACACTAACGGTTTATTGTGACACAGCAGGGTCCCATAGAACCAATTGTCCATTGGGACAGTGCAGATCCCAGGAGACCATGGTGATATTTTGGAAGCTCATGGAACCAAGGGTCCATTCCAGAACCAAGGAAAGCATTGTGACAGTACAGAACCTCAGGGGACCAACATTCCATTGTTATGCAGTGGAGCTTCATAGAACCAAGGAGCTGTTGTGACACAGCAGGGTTGCATGGAAACAATGGCCCATAGTGATACTGCAGATCCAGGGAGACCATGGCCATACAACAGAACCTCATGGAACCAAGAGTCCAGTGTGCCACAGCGGAACTGTTCCAGTCTGAGGTTTCTCCTTTGCCCGAGATCACCCCAGAGGGACATGAGTGTGGTTCAAACCCTGGTTCTCTCTGAAACAGCTGAAGAGACGGAGACGGTTTTCTCTTGTTCCAAGGATTGTTTATTATATCTTATCTCAGGGACTTTCTGCCTGGGCAGCAGCGGTCTGCTCAGCCTGGCATCCATGGTGGAATCTGCCTGGTGAAGGCAGGGCTTATCTTATATAGTCTAAATTACGTGCTACATGTTTACAACAATTTTCCAATACAATACAATCTTGTTAAATGGTCCAGCCCTGACCCCATCCAATCTAAAAGTGCCAACGTGTCACCCATTGTCCATTGCGATACTGCAGATCCAAGAGACCGTGGTGACACTATGGCAGTTCATGGAACAAGGGGCTGTTGTGACACACCAAGGCCTCATGGAACCAAGGAGACCATTGTGGCAGTGCTAAAACAAGTAGGCCATTTTGACAGTACAGACCCAAATGGAACTAATGGTCTGTTGTTATACAGCAGGGCCTCATGGAATCAAGGGACCATTGTGACACTGCGAGGCCCCATGGAACCAAATATTCATTGTGACCCAGCAGGGCTGCCTGTAGCCAATTGTCCATTGTGATACTGCAGATCCAAGAGACACTATGGCAGTTCATCAGCCAAGGGGAAGTTGTGACACACCAAGGCCTCGTGGAACCAAGGAGAGCATTGTGGCAGTGCAGAACCAAGGACGGTAAGGACCCTAATGGAGCCAAGGGACCATTGTGAAACTGTAAAAGGGACATAATGGAGTCAAGGACAGCACTGATACTGAAATGTTCTGGACAGAAGTTTTGAACATAATCTTGAGTATTTGAAAGCAGATATTCTTTATTACAGCATGGCGGTCACTCTGGTAATCCCTCATCCATTTGTGTGTACTGGGCATAAGGAGGACAGAGATTTATCACACATACTGAATACGTCTTCAGTAGCTATCCCCACTTCCTTTGACTTTATTTGACATAATGTTACCCATTATCACAAATCCTTATGTGGTTCATTGGGGTCTGTCTTCAACATCTGGTAAAGGTGGCTGTTCCTCGATCTCTGCTTTTGAATGATGGCAATTTCCTTGTTTTGCATAATTTATGCTTAATCAGCAGTCTTTCAGAGCTGAGCTGGCATCCTGCTTGCATTTTGAATGACTTGTGTTTGCCTGAGTGACATCTTCTATCTGTTTCTCCAAGGCTGTGCTCTTCTGTTCTACTGTCCTTGATAAAAGTAAATGTTCTCTTCTCCTGTCCTTATCACAGTCTTCACCCTGCATGAGGTGTGTCAGCAACTCCCTCCAACCCATGGGCTTGGGGTGGACAAGTGTTCCTGAGGGAACAGGGATGGGACAGCTGGGCTGGAGTGACAAGGGAGATGCTCCATTCCTTGTCACACCATAGTCAGCAATAAACGGAGAGATGTGGTGGGGGAACAAGGGAAATAGGGGATTGATTTCTTTTTTAAGACATTTTTCTTTCAGAATACCTACACCTACACTTCTGCCCTTGGGTACTTAAACATTTTTCAATGATAGGAGATTTCCTGGGGATTTGTTTGCTTCTATTTGTGGTCTTTGCTTTTTGTAGTTGGTTTGTTTGTGGGGGTGTTTTATTCTGGGTAGGTTTTACTTTATTTTTTATTTTTGTTTGGGTTTGGTTTTTTTCCCTATTGACTTTCTTCTGATGCAGAAGTTTTTTCTGCCTTTTCATGTTGCTTGGCTTTACCTGATGGCAAGGCAAATCTACCCAACTCAGTCATCTTGCCCAATTATATTTTGCAGTCATCATCAACTAGAAGAGTTTGGTCACAGACTGCCTGAAACTTGGCAGCATCCACAAAGGAATTGAAAGTGCATTTCATGCCATTGTAGAGATAATAGAAATGTTCCACAGTGGTGAACAAGGATGGTCACTGAGGGATGTCACCAGGGAGTGGCTGCCAAGGGGACTCTGTGCCATGGATGACATTTGATCCTCATTGTTCAGCCAAATTCCCACCCATCCCATGTTCCACTCCTGCAGCCCAGCTCTCTCCAATCTGGCTCTGAGGAGAGCACAGCAGACCATGTCTCAGGCCTGGCTAAAGTCTGGGCACACAACATCCCCTTCTTTTCCCTCCGTGGGGGTTCTGCAATCCCTGCCTTGTGCTGCCAGTGCCTGGAATGGCTGCAGGAGGATTTGCCCCATGCCCTTCCCTGCTGAGCCTGACCAGTCTGACTGTCCCAGTGCCCCTCCCTGCCGAGGGGAGACTGTTTGCAGACTGGTTCCATGTCTGCCCTTTGCAAATGCCCAAGACACTCTGGGATGGCTCTGGCCTTTCCAAGTGGTTTGAGAGAGGTCTCACAGTGACACTGCCTAGCCTTGTCAACATCCCTGACACCAAAGGCCTTTTTCACATCCCTCAGTTCCAGGTCAGTGACCAGAACACAGCACAGCCCTGTCCAGGTCCTTGGGGTGGTTCAGAAGGGAGGCAGCTCTGATTTCTCCCCACAAAGCCCCAGTCCAATGGTCTCTCTGTGCAGTCCATGGCTGTCCTAAGCATTTTTTTCCTGGAGCCTTCCTGCCCAGGATGTTTCACTATGCAGTCCTAACCACAGCCCAGATATGAATTCAGGTGGTTTCCCAGAGTTTAGTGGCCTCAAGGCACTGTTTGTGCCACCAGAACTGTGCCACCCATGAGTGCTGATGATGGTATTTGTGTTCACTTGTGTTCATCTCCCCACACACAAACAGGGCACTGCTGAAATCTCCTCAGTACAAAGCAAACACAGACTGCTCACTGGTCACTTGGTGTCCCTCCATGCAGGGACAAACAACCTCCTGCAGGTGGGGCAGAGGCCAGTGCTGGCTATGGTGGCTGCAGGGGCTGATGTGGGACAATTGCCCTGGGGCACCTTCCCAGGCTGTGCCCAGAACAAAGACACAGCCCAAGCCCTGCTCTGCTGCTCCCTCAGGTCCATCCCAGGAGCTCTGGCTGTGCCAGGAAACTGCTGTGTGCCCCCTGCACACTGCCCCTCTGCCCAAGACACTAAGCTTTGCTTTGCCAGGGCATTCCTGGAGCACATTGCTGACAGCAGCTCTGGAGGAGAGCAAAGCCTTCCTGCCCTGCCCTCAGGAGATCCCTCTGCTGATGGAGCTCCTGTGCTGGAGCCCAGCTGTGTCCCAGCAGTGCCCATGGCCTGTCCCTACCTGTGCTCACAGCAGCAGGACAGTGACCAAGTTGCCAGAGCACTGCGGCCTTACAGCCACAGAAGGGCTGGCAAAGAGAGGCTGGAGTTGGGAAGAGCAGATGTGGGAAGATGTGGGAAAATGTGGGAAGAGCAGATGTGTGGAGGAAGTTCAGAGAGGGAAATATGTGACCAATCAGTGTGATTGATAAAGCGTAGTTTGATTTATTGAAAACACTATCTATATTTATAATACAAAATATAATGACTAAGCATATTTGGCACAATTTCATTGGTTTCAGGTACATACACCTCTCTTACTATTGGCTCTTGCAAGCGTGAGATGACCACTCCTTCTGCTTTTTCAGCTATGTCTGTTTACGTGCTTTTTTACAGCAAACCTACTGCATCTATCCTCTATATAGCAACAAATTAACCATCTCTTCCTTCTCTCACATCCTCTAGCTGCAGTAGTATCAATTTCATGAATAGGCTGCTATAGCCTGACCTTGCTAATACGTGCAGTTTAGCAGCTAAATTCTTGCCCTGAACCCTCAGACGAGTCATTTTCATGGCCTGCTAATAAGGCCTCAGCTGAGCCATGTCCGTTACTTGCTAACCAAGCATCAACAATTCCCGCTTTTTCATTTTGTGTGATAGAAGCTCGGTTCATCACTGATTCTGCTATGCATACCGTACTACGCCTCAAACATTGTAAAATGCAAGGAATAAACAAAAGGGTTACCACCAAAACTATTGCCACTATAATAAGTTGCTGAAGCAATGAAGTTAACCGTGGCCCCAAATGTAAAGACTTCACCCAATCAGTCAATCCTAACTCAGTGTTCTGCAAATGATTGGTAAGCTCTTGCAGCCTGATCAGCTGTGCATGAATAGAGACAGAATGATCAGAAATGTTCATACAGCACATCCCTTCAAAGTCCTCACATCCATGGCCCTGTGCTAAAAGTAAAAAATCTATTGCAGATACTGAAATGTCTGCAGAGGTGTAATTACACCATTGTGAGGCATTCCGATATACTGAAATTTACCAACACTGTGTAATTAAGTCCTGGTTGTCGTAAGGACTTACCAGAGTAATTAAAAATTACACAGGCATTGGCTCGAACTGACCCAAGTAATTCCAACTCTTGGGGTTCTAATGCTGCACGCCCCAAGTAAGGCACCCATTGATCCCAAGAATCAACACTATTTTTTGGACCCATAGTGTTGCAGGTTGGAATGTCCCTGGGGCATGGCCAAGTGTCAAGAGGCATACCAACTAAACAGGTGGAAAAAGGATTGCCTGGTGATGCTAAGGACAGGCAGAAGGCACCCTGCCCAGTTTTGTTTGCCAGGGTAGCCCAGATATTAGTTTTGGCTTGTGCTGGGTCCTGTACTGGTACCCATGCCTGTATTGGGACAATGCTAAGAATTATTACTCCTAAGATTAGGTTGTCGGTGCCTCCTAACAGCAGCATCCCATTCCTCCTCTCTTATATTACAGTGTCGTGAAATGCCTATATCTCGAGAACAGATGACCCTGAGTGCTATAGTAGCAAGGTAGCACTTAATCTGTTTGATAGCATCCAGAAGATACCAACGTACTAACCGTCGATATCTGTTTTCACGATTATCAGAAACAAATTCAGCAGCTCCTAGTGAGTGATTCTCAGTTTCATCCTGAGCATCTCGCTGCCAGCTACTAGTATGGAAGTCCCACATACACTGCCTGCATACAGGTTGCCACAACTGTGATTGATGTACCCAAATTTTTTGTTTACACCCCCCACAATAAATTAACATCCAAGCACCACTCCCACACCCCTTAATACAGCTTAAACATCGCCTTCACCCAAGCCCAATACGGTCACAAACCCTTAAGGATTCCTGATGAACAAGTGTCTAAATCTAGAAGGATTGTCCACTCAATCCTTTTCCTTAGAAGGTTCTGGAATTGGAGCACCAGTGGCTGTACTGCTAGATAGTCCTCAGGCATTCTCTCTCTTGATGTGTTGGGAGTGGAGCTATCTTCAGCCGGGATTTGTGTGGTGTTGCCATCAGTCACTGGCCAGATCTATTTGCTGGGCACCCAAATAGGTCCTGTAGGGGTAATGACACACATGCAACCTCTACCCATATATTGTATCTCAGCAGGACCTTGCCACAATCCTGTTTTGGGATCTTGATACATAACCTTGATAGGGACTCCTTTTGGATCCTGTGTTGTTCCCCTACTATGAATTACAACTGGAGGTTCAGCATGAGACCCCAAAATGCACAAGTAATTTAGCACAAATAAGGTTTTGGCAAGTAATGAATATACATCCATTTCACCCTTAAATTTCATCACATAATTTTTTAAGGTTTGATGTGTTCATTCTAGTATTGCCTGGCCTGTTGGGGAATGAGCAATGCCAGTAACATGAGAAATACCCCATTGCTGACAAAACTTCCTTATCTTTTCACTGGTATATGCAGGACCATTATCCGTTTTTAATGTTTTAGGGACCCCCATTACTGCAAAACAATTTGACAAATGTCGGGACACATGAAGTGCCTTTTCCCCAGTTTGGGCAGTTGCCCAAATGAAACCACTGTAGGTATGAATTGTTACATGCACATATTTCAATTTGCCAAAAGAGGGAACATGGGTTACATCCATTTGCCAAACTTCATTGGGACCTAAACCCCTTGGATTTACACCCATTCCCAAGCCTGGGCCTTGTTGGCTACAAACAGGGCATGATCTAACAATTCCTCTGGCTTCAGTTAGCGAAATGCGGAACTGCTTATGGAGGTCATGCACAATTTGGTGAAAGGTCCCATGTGCCATTCGCTCAAGGGTACTGACACTGATACCAGCTGGTCTGCCACTTCACTGCCCTTGCCTAGCCATAAGTCCGTTTATGACTATGTATGTGCAACATAGCCATCAGCGCTGTTCTGATGTTGACAGCCTGAAGCAGTTGTCTCAACAGTTCCAGCAGTCTCAAATTTCTAATGTCCTTTATGAGCGTGTCCTCAATCCATAGTGTCACACCTACTACACATAATGAATCAGTAACTACATTTAAGTTCTGATTAGGCCATTTCAAAATGGTCCTAAGGACTGCTCGAAGTTCCAAAGTTTGAAGAGAGTCCTGAGATTCTGAGGGTAGTATTTCATGATTCCATTGTCCTGCACTCAGCCAAACAACTGCTGCTCGCCTTGACTTTTTTCCTGCATCTATGTACGTGGTAATGGCATCCGGTAAAGGGCAATACAGGACTTTCAGTTTAGGAATCCAAGTATGACACTGCATCCATTGCAAAACAGGATTTTTTATCGATTTCAACTGACTATTTTCTGTTGCTTCCAGAACACTTGCCTGTAAGTCTGGAGAATGATACATATACCATGCCAAGTCCTCAGCTCACAGGGGCACATAGATATTTGCTGCTTCAAGTCCTGTTATTTGTAGACATCTAAATCGCCCCTTTTTTATTAAAGCAGTGAGGTTAGCAATATGACTTTGTATTGTAGTGTGAGGCTGCACAGATGTAAAAAGACACTCCAAGACAAATGTCTGATGATCAGGTGTAGTCTGTGTGAGGGCACCCACCATATGTTCTTTTCCAAGTAGAACAGTGATGTCTATGGGTACTTCTGCTATCCCTTGGGGGACAGCTAGATCCGTAATAGAGGTGGTTAACTGCTGTAGCATCTGTTTTTGCTGAGTAGTTACAGATAAAGATGCAGCAGGGTCGGTACCTTTTAGCAAAGGTTGAAGGACTTCCAGCTCATCGTTGGAACATCCAATTACTGATCGGAGCCACTGGAGGTTGCCGAGAAGATGCTGAGAATCATGTAATGTGTGAAGAGCTGTTTAAAACTCCAGTTTCTGGGGTCGTATTTTAGTATTAGATATCTGCCAACCCAAATACTGCCAAGGAGCAGTGTGTTGTATTTTGTCAGGAGCAACCACCAGTCCATGTTTTGCCAGAGTCTTGATTATTGTATGTTCATGTTCTCTTGTAAAGATTTTTTCTTGTGCAAATAAATTATCATCCATAAAATGAAAAATTAAAGTGGTCTTCCAATGCGCCTGCAGGGGTTGTAATGCAGCTGCTACAAACAGTTGACAAAGTGTTGGTGAATTTCTCATGCCTTGTGGTAAAACAGTCCACTTGCACCATTGTGCAATTGCCTCTCTATTAATGGCGGGTAAAGGCAAACCGTTGCATGTCGCGAGGGTGCAAAGCGATTGTAAAAAACCCCAGTCCTTTAAATCCACAATCAGAATGTCCCATCCACGAGGGATCATGGCAGGATTAGGTAGTCCTGGCTGAAGTGGTGCACGAAGATCATGGAGCAGCCTGTATTTTCCTGATTTCTTCCGAATAACAAAAATAGGACTGTTCCAAGGGCTAGTCAAGTGCGGTACATGTCCCTGCTGTAGTTGTTCTTGTACCAAAAGGTGGGTTTACTCAAGACTTCCCTTTTTATCAGTCACTGCTTTATCCACATAGGAGTCTTGGTCAGCCAAGTAAGTTGGATTGGAAAAGTCCAAGTAGTGGCTGCCATCAAAAAGGGCCATTGTCCATGCATAGCACCAGTCCCATTTGAGAAAGCACATCTCACCTGATTAATGCTTGTACTCTAGTAGGGAGGTCCATTACTGTCACTACAGTTGATACCGTATTTTGTTCAATAGTAATGGATACTGGTTCACAACTTTTCTGGACCCGTCCTGCTCCACTGACCCCTTCAGCATCCTCCAAGCGGTTTTGTAGAGGGCAGGTAGATGGCCAGTGATGCCGGGCAATAATAGTAATGTCTGCATCAGTGTCCAATAAGGCTGGAAGCTGTTTTTATTGAGGGCCATACCATAAGACAACTTCCACTACCAGACATTGCTCCATTGTGTGGGTCAGTAGCACCAAGCCTCCTGTAGATCCAAATCCACCAGCTCCTCACACAGGTCCTTGTGCCTCCTTTTTCAGTTACTGCTGTGGGACCAGCTGAGCTATATGGCTTCCTGCAGGGATACTAATAGGAGAAAAACGTGTACGAGCCATGATCATAATTTCCCCTGTATAGTCCACATCGATAACTCCAGGTTCCACAGTCAAACCCTGTAAGGTGGTTGAGGATCTACCCAACAACAAAGCTGCATGAAATTGTCCATTTGTCATTAAGGGTCCACACACTCCAGTAGGGATTTTTACCATCTTAGTATCCTTTAATACAATGTCTATTGCTGCTGCCAAGTCCAAGCCGAGGCTGCCTCTTGTGGCTGGCTGGAGTTTTCTGGCTGGGAGCAGGAAGGGGCCACCTGGAATCCTGGGAGGTTTGGGCCGCAGTTGGTGTCCTGGCGCCTCATCCCCTTGTGCTCATGTGTCCGTTTTTTGTCTTCTGTCTGCAGGCTTCAATAGAATGAGAGTTGAGCTGAAAGTTATGGCACCACACATTTGTAATCCAACACTCTCGGCGTATATGGCCAGATTGACCACATCTAAAGCGACTGTTGGTTGAATGAGGCTTGCCAGCACTCTGGAATTCAGGTGGTTTTAGTGGTGCCAGTGCAGCGGCAAAGGCTTGACTCTGAGACTGACCCTCTTTTAAGGTTGATGTCAAATTATTTACTGCTTCAACTAACATAGCCTGAGTTCTCTATGGAATCTTACTCATGCGTTCTAAAAGCTCTACTACTTCCCAATTGCCTGGTAAAGTAGCTATTACTGATTTTACCCGGGAATTGCTATTTTGTGTAACACACTCTTTAAGTTGAGCTCCTTGCATAAATAGAGATATCCCTGATCTTTCTATTGCTGCAGTAAGTTTGTCAACAAAACTAGAAAATTCCTGTGGACCTTGTCTAATGTTCATATAAGATGGTAATTCCCCTTGTTCTGGTTTAACCTTATAATATGCAATCTGAGCTTACTGCATTGCCTCTTTTACTACATCTGGCCCTAATAAAGCTTGACTCTTGGGTGTGGCAAATCTACTAATCCCCATGAACTGTTGTAATGTGGTCCCATGAAGCAGATCATCCTGTGCTCTCTGAATAAGTGCAGCATCTTGACAAAGACCCTGGAAATGAGCCTGCCATAGCATAAATTGTGAGTTTGTCATAATTAGTTTGAAAACATTTTTTATATCCTCTTGCAACAATAACTCTGATCCCCAAATATAATTAAGCACTTGCTTTGTTGGTTCCCCATGCATGCCAGCTTCATTAACTGTACTACGAAGCTGCATTAGCAATTTCCAATTTAAAGGAGTTATTATTGCTACCATTCTATTTTCCCCGGTAGGGGTAAATGCAACTGGAAATGCTTGCTGTGTTGCACTCAGCTCCTGTAATTTTGACACATAATCCCTTTCTCCATTGCTATTGCTTTTTTTATAATCTCGCCCCATTCCACTCTACCCTTGATTTTACCTCTGTCTTTTGGCACCTTATTATCACAGTAATGTGCCGCTTCCTTTTCTAACTCAGCTGTCTCTTTTGAAGGCAGCTCCTCCTGCCGTGTTAGCAGCGAGGGGGGGGCAGAGGGCGCTGCTTCAGAGGCAGACTTAGGAGGTAATAAAACTTGTTGTGTAGTCGGTGCTTGAGGAAGATTGTCTCCTCCAAAAACATACATCCCTGGCTGTGCAGCAGGGGGTTTATTTTGTCCCATGGTGGATAGCATAGTGAGCAGTTTGCCATAGAGGCAACAGCAGCAATTTTTTTCTCTGCCTTATATGCCTCTAAGCAATTGATTATGACCTGCCAGAGCTGAGACAACTTTTTTGCTACTTTATCCTTATTTATAACTGCTCTATACAAACAATCCCCTAGATTTTGCCACTCCTCAATTTTGAAAAAGTCATCTGGGTTGGTAAAAAAGCCCTTTTCTTTAGCATAGTCTAACAACTTGAGTAAATTTTTTAAGATCAAGTTCTACCTTTTGCTTTTCAAAAAGCATTTAAATAAATCATATGCTACTTGCTTATCCATATCCCTCCCTTTTTACAAAAGAACGAAAGGGGCAGTCTAGCAATCTAAGCCGATTACCTGCTAAGGTGCAGGCATGGCAGCCTTTGATCAGCGGCATAACCGGGAGAGCGAGCTTCCTTTATCGGGAGCGGCTCAGGCACGGGATCCGTTAGTATGCCAGCATACAGAGATCCTTTCCCTCCAAGCGCTGCTACTTGGTGCTTGCCAGCTCGCTTACCTCCAGCAGTGGGTCGTGCAGAGTGGCAGAGTTGCAGGGTCCCTGTTCGGGTGCCACATGTGGAGGAACTTCGGTGAGGGAAATATGCAACCAATCAGTGTGATTGATAAAGCATTGTTCCATTTATTGAAGGTACCATCTACATTTTTAATCCAAAATACAATGACTTAGGCATATTTGGCATAATTTCATTGGTTTTAGGTACATACGCCTCTCCTACTATTGGCTCTTCCAAGCGTGAGATTCCCACCCCTTCTACTTTTTTAGCTATGTTTGTATACGTGCTTTTTAGCAGCAAACCTACTACATCTATCCTCTATATAGCAACAAATTTTCTATCTCTTCCTTCTCTCTTATCCTCTAGCTGTGGTAGTATCAATTTTATGAATAGGCTGCTATAGTCTAACCTTGCTAATATGTGCAGTTTAGCAGCTAAATTCTTGCCATGAATTCTTAGAAAAGCCATTTTCATGGCCTGCTAATAAGGGCTCAGCTGAGCCATGTCCGTTACTTGCTAACCAAACCTCAACACCAGAGCAGTCCTGGATCTCTCCTGGTGCCCATCCCAGTGTCGGTGCTGGTCTCAGTCTTGGTCCCAGTGCCAGTTCTGGCGCTGGTTTCGGTCTCAGTCTCGGTTCCAGTCTCAGTTCCAGTTCTGGAGCGGTGCTGGTCTCAGTTCTGGTGTCGGTTTGGCTCCCAGTCTTTGTCTCTGTAATGAATGGACCAGGAGACCAGCTCCTTTTTCAAGGCCTTTATTGAAAATCAGCTCTGGGTGGGGCCCAAGGGGTCGTGCACAGCACCGCTGGTCCCAATGGATAGTGTGGAGGAGGAGGAGGAGTTCAGCTCTGCTGTGCAGCAGAGCCAGGGCTGCCATCCTTGGGAGAGTCCCTGGGGAGACACTTGGTGGCTCTTGGTCTAGGGGTGTCATGCCGGCCGAGTGCTGTTCACGTCATGGTAACAAGGGGAAAAAGCTTTGGTGGGTGATTTCATCTTCTTCACTGTTTCCTCAACCTGGGAGTGCCATTTTTTAGTCTCAGATGTTATAGTGGCTCGTTGCTTTTAGGGGTTTTTAGCACTGAATGCTATCCCATGAGTACTTGCTGTAACACCATTTTGGAGAGGACAGTGGAGGTGGGCGTGGATCCAAGAGTAGATCCTGGGACAGGGGAAGGGACCAACAGCTAGGAGCATTAGTAATTTAAAAAGGCATAAAACATTAACAATAAAGAGTCAACACAAACATCAATTATAGTCAACTGGGCAGGCACACATCAACAGCAACAACTGCTGGATAGACACCTTGTAGGGAAAAATTTGCATTTGGGGATTCATTCCCCACAGTCTCTGTCTCCACTCTGATTTCGGTCTCATTCTTGGAGCTGTTACCAGTTCCTGTTCTGGTCTCGGTCTTGGTCCCAAAGATTTTAGGGCCATTTGCTTAATTTCCTACGAAACTGGGCAGTTTTAGGCTGGATTTTAGGCCCCTTTTGGACTATGTTAAGCCAATTTGGATGATTTTCGACCATCTTTGTGTGGATTTCAGGCACATTTGGCTGATATTAGGCCAAACCTTGTGGATTTAGGCTGCATTTGAGGGGCTTTAGGGAGATTTTTGGCCTAACGGGCCCTTTTAGGACTGTGCGGCGCTTTGGGCCTGATCCTTCCCCTCACAGTTCCTGCCCTTCCTTTGTCCCATCCTTTCCCAGTTTGGGGTTTGGAAGAGGAGGGGAGGAGGAGGATGGAGGGAGGAAGAGGCAGAGTGGCAGCAGAAGCAGGAGGAGAAGAAGCGAATGAAGCGCGCGAGCTCAGAGCTCCCTAACTCGCAGCCCCCCCAGGATGAACCCAGTCACTTCCAGTCATTCCCTATGATGATGCAACTTCCCCTCAGCACAGTCCCAGTTTCTCCAAGCTCCTTCCATTTTCCTCCACTGTGTTCCCAGTTCTCCCACTTGCCCCAGTATAGTCCCAGTTTCTCCCTGTCAATGCCAGCATGACCCCAGTAGCCTCCAGTATAATCCCTCTGACTCTCTGTCTCTCCCAGTATATCCCAGTCACCCCCAGCATGCTGCCAGTCACTCTCACTTCTTTCCATTTGCTTTCCGCATGATTCCAGTTGTTCACAGCCACTCCCAGTCCATCCCAGTATGAGCCCAGTCACCCTCAGTGTGACCCCAGTCTCACCCAGAATGGACCCAGCTGCTCTCACTGTGATCTCAGGATGATCCCAGTTGCTGGCAAAATTGTTCCAGCTGTTCCCAGTTCCTCCCAGGATGATCCCTAGAATAGCCCCAGTCTCTCTCAGCATTGTCCCACTATCTCCCAGTTGCCCCCAGCCTGGTTCCAGTCCCCCCAGTATGGTTACAGACACTCTCATTATATCCCTGTTGTCCCAGTTAGGTTCCAGTTGTCTCAGAATGATGCCAGTCTTTCCCAGGTAAGCCGAGTTGTGTCCAGCCTGACCCCAGTTTCTGTCAGTGTCCTGTATTCCCAGTTGCTCCTGGTATGATCCCTGTTCTGGCCTCAGTCCCCTCAGCATGGTTCCAGTACCTTCCAGTTGATGCCAGTTGCTCCCAATGTGTCCACATTTTCCTCCCAACATGGGCTTAGTAGCTCCCAGTAACCCCCAGTCAGGTTCCACTCACACTCACTGTAATCCCAGTGGCTCCCAGGATGATCCCAGTAGGACCCCTAGTCACCCCTAGTATGGTTCTAGTCATCTCCAGTATGACCCCAGTCACTCCCAAATCCTCACAGTATTATTCCAGTCATGCCCATTGTGACTCCCTGTCACTTCCAGAGTGCCCCAGTTGTTCCCAGTCAATCCCAGTGTGGTTCCAGTTATGGCCAGAACTTTTCCAGTCACTCCCAGTCTGATTGTAGTGTGATCTCAGTCATTCTCAGATATTCCCAGTACTATTCCAGTCACTTCCAGTACAATCCCAGCCATTCCCAGTAGGATTCCAGTATGACTGTGGCATGGGCACAGCTGCTCCCATTATCATCCCCTGTGGTTCCAGTTGCTCCCATTTCACTGTGGTTTCAGTCTCTCCCAGTGTATCCCAGCTGTTGCCAGCATGTTCCCAGTCAATCCCAGGTGTCCTCAGCTGCTTCCACACTGATCCCAGTTGCTCACAGCCCCTCCCATTTATCCTCAGTGCATCCCAGTTGCTGCCACTATGATCCAGTATGATCCCAGTATTTCTGATCATGGTTCCAGTTGCTCCCTGTTCCTCCCAGTGTGATCCCAGTGTCCCCCAGTTGCCCCTAGGACAGTCCCAGTCACTCCATACATGATCCGAGTCCCTCTCAGCATGGTCCCAGTCATCCCCAATTCCCCCTGTATAGAGTAGCAGGTCCCACTGACTCCCAGTGTTTCCAACACCTCGAATGCCGTAAATCCAAGGCTTTTGTGGGAATTTAAGAGGGCACATGGAGGAATTGAAAATCCCGGAAAGCTGCTATTCTATGGGAAATTGGAAGGGAACTGGAGAACTCGAAATTTCCAATGCCCAGAATGCTGCAATTCCATGGTTTTGGTGGGAATTTGGAAAATGTCATTATTCCATGGCAGTTTATTGGGAATTTGGGAGAGGAATTGGAGGATTCTAATTCCCAATACCTGGAATATGGTTATTCCATGGGAATTTGGGAGGAAGCTAGAGGATTCAAAATTCCCGACGCCCAGAATGCTGCAGCTCCATGGTTTTGGTGGGAATCTGGGAAGGAGAGCTGGAAGTTTCTGAATTCCCGACACCAGGAATGCTATAAGTCCATAGTTTTGGTAGGAATCTGGGAGGGAAGCAGGAGGGTGCTAAACCTCACACCCAGAAAGCCGTTATTCCACGGGAATTAGTGAGAGGAGCTGGAGTGTTTGAAATTCCTGACACCTGAAATGTTGTTATTCCATGGGATTTTAGTGGGAATTTGGGAGGGCGTATGAGGGGTTCTAAATCCCAAACACCCAAAATTCCATTATTCCATGAGAATTGAGGAGGAGAACTGGAATATTGAAGATTCTCAATGCACTGAATACTGTTATTCCATGGGGATTTGGGTGCAGAGCTGGGGGATTCCAAATTCCTGGAGCCCAGAATTCTGGTATTCAGTGGGTATTTGGGAGGGGAACTGGTGATTTCCAAATTCCTAATGCCCAAAATGCCATAATTCCATGGGAAGTTGGGAGGGGAACTAGAGGATTCCAAATTCCCCATGCCAGGAAGGCTGTCATTCCATGGGAATTTGGGAGGGCATATGGACGATTGGAAATTCCTGACACCTGTAATGCCATTATTTCATGGGAATTTGAGAGGAGAGCTGGAGGATTCTAAATTCCCAGTGTCGGGAATGCTGTATTTCCATAGTTTAAGTGGGAATCTGGGAGGGAAGCAGGAGGGTTCTAAATTCTCAATGCCCGGAATGCCACAATTCCATGGGAATTTGGGAGGTCATATGGATGATTCGAAATTCCTGATGCCTGGAATGCCATTATTTCATGGGAATTTGGAAGGGGAACTGGAGGGTTCAAAATTCCCAACACCAGGAATGCCATTATTTCATGGGAATTTGGGAAGAGAACTTTAGGATTAACACTTCACTATGTCTGGAATGCTGTAATTCCATGGTTTTGGTGGGAATTTGGGAGATCAGCTGAAGGATTCTAAATTCTCAGTGCCTGGAATGCCGCTATTCAATGGGAATTTGGGTGGGGAACTGGAGTATTCTAAATTCCCGACACCCAGAATGCTGTTATTCCTTTGGAATTTGATGGAATTTTAGGATGGCTTATTGAGGATTCTAAATTGCCATTATTCCATTTGAATATGGGATGGGAACTGGAGGATTCAAGATTCCCAATGCCCATAATAATTTTATTCCATGGGAATTTGGGTGAGGAGCTGGAGAATTCCAAATTCCTGATGTAGGGAATGCTGTAATTCCATTGCTTTAGTGGAAATCTGGGAGGGGAGCAAGAGGATTCTAAATTATCAGTGCCTGGAATGCCGTTATTCCATTGCTTCCCAGCGTTGCCCACCAAACCCAAACCTGGACCTTCAAAACCAACTTTCAAATACAACCTTTGATTACCAAATCCAACCTTGAACTTCAGCTCCACCCTGGACTATCAAATTCAACCTTTAACCACCTGGGATGGGATGGGATGGGATGGGATGGGATGGGATGGGATGGGATGGGATGGGATGGGATGGGATGGGATGGGATGGGATGGGATGGGATGGGATAGGATGGGATGGGATGGGATGGGACCAAGCTGGATGCAGGCACCAGCCTGAGGCCCAGCTCTGCCACTCACCCTCCTGTGCTGGCTGGAACTGCTCCACCTCTTCAGTCTCCTGTGCTGGGGCAGCTCCAGGGCTCTCTTCCTCCTCCATCACCCAGGCCAGCCTGGGCACTCTTGGGGGTCTCTACTCCATCAGTGACTGGATTGATGGCTTCTTGCAGGAGAGATGCCTTGGAAAATCTCCCACTCAGCAAATCCTGCAGTTGTTCCTGGAGGGCACCTGCAAGAGAGAAGCCTCAGAAAGACTACAGGACAGCAGGTCCGTGTGAAACAGTTAACGAGAGACTACACGTGCCTAGAGGAGAAATGCGAAAAGGGCACCACGATGAAGATGTCCAGCCTTCATCAGGGGACCACTGAGGAACTCAGACACAGAGCCTTCCTCAGTGCCAGCACCTGAGCACTGCACCTGTGCTTCACGAATGCTATTGAAAATAGTGAGTTTTAAGACATAATTTGCATAACCACACCTTTTCTAAGGAAAAGTGTGAATGTGCATTAAATATAACCACATATTGTAGTTTCTGTGTGCCTGGGTGTGCACTGTTAGGAGGAGTAATCGCTGTGCACCTGGAGCAGTGAATAAAGCAAACACCCACTTCTTGGACTTTGTCTCGCAAATTTCTCTTGGCCCAGTTTGGGGCGATTCTACAGGGAACATGTCCCAGCTGGTGGGCATCCTAAACCCAAGGGCACAGACAAGGAATGTGTGGGCCAGGGCATGAATGCTGCTCTGACCCCTGGGGTCCAGAGAGCGCTGACATCAGTGGGAGTGGCAGAGTCCCAGCCCAAGCAGACCTGCCACCCCCCGAGCCCCGGCAGCACTGGTACCCGGCTTCTGCCTCAGAGACCTGTGCCCCAGGGGTTTCTGTGCCAGAGGGAGCCAAGCCCACGTGCACTGGGGGCACCATCACCAGGCACCAGTCCCAAAGGGATCCCCTCAGATCCGGCCCCTGCCCACCCGCTCTGTCACCTACACAAAGGCTTCAGCAGAACCACCAAAGGCCGAGGGGCTTCTGGCCATCTTCCCTGCAACACTCCATGCCTGGGCAGCTTGCTGAGCACAAGAACCCTTTTCCCCCTCTTCCCTGATGCCCTGCAGACCCTGGGCACCAAAAGAAAGCACCTGCGACTCTGTCTATTCTAATACATCCTTTATTTCTACACTAAAGTAAAACACAAAGAAGAAAAGAACAATTGAAGAAAGAGAAAATCCCTGCTGGCTCAGGTGGCCCCCAGAAGCAGAGCCTCCCAGATCAGCTCTCCACAGAACTTCAGCAGTGCAGCCAGCCAAGCCCTGACAGACGAGTCTCCCATGCCTGGCAGAGCTGATCTCGCAGTCTCTGAACATGGAGATCGGAGGCCACTCTGCTGCCCTGAGAATAAACAAAGTTTGAATTGCCAGGCTTTGGACAGCAAGGCTGGTGTCTGCCATGGCTTCAAGGGCTGGAAGAGAGGAATATAGCCACGGTCAGACCCCAGATGTGCAGGGACACGAGGAGATCCCTGTGCCAGGGCCATCCCAGCCTTCTCTAGCCATGGCCAGGAGGGATCAGGGACTACTGGGATCAGCCCGAAGCTACTGGCCACGAATTCCCCATGAGTACCTGAAATCTCTGTGTGCTCTGCCCACGCCACCCCCATCCGAACAGGGAGCAGAGCCCTCCACAGCCAGGGCAGGGATTGCAGCTCCTCCTGCCAGTCCTGCTGCCAGCCCACTGCCCTCAATCACCTCTGCAGATCAGCTGCAGCTCCTCCTACCAGTCCTGCTGCCAGCCCACTGCCCTTAATCACCTCTCCAGATCAGCTGCAGCTCCTCCTGCTACCCCCTCAAGCTGCATCCGGCAAGCCCTGGGAACACAGAGCCTGTCACAGCTCTGCCCAGTGGCACAGCTCCCTGCCCACGGCACTGCCAGACCTGTGGCCACTTGCCCTCCTGGCCCAGTAGGGCTCAGCCCAGGCCCTTGCTGCACGCTGCCACCACAGGTCAGCGAATGCTGTGGTCTGGCCTCAAGGTCACCTACAGGTGTGACACCTGGGAAAAGCTGTGGGTCAGCAAGGAACGAGTGCACTGTGCGGGGGCTCCTGATGTCAGCGCTCTGTCCCATCCTGTCCTGTCGCATGCACCGAGCACTGTGGCGTGTCCACATCACCGCCAATGTCTGTGTCACTGCATGTCACAATGAGCCCTTGGACACGCTGTCCCATTCCATGCCATGGTGACCATGCTGCACCGTGTCACAAAGGGCACTTGGACACACTGCCACTTGCCTGGGGCTGCCACAGCCCCCCTCAGAGTGGCCCATGTGTGATGGAATGCCTTGCCCCAAGAGTCTCAGACTACCCGACAGGATCCTTAAGAACGGCTCAAACCATCAGCAAACGCTGCCCTGCTCTGCGGGCTCAGGCAGCAGGAGTCCCCGTGGCTGCCAAGGCAGATACAATGGGAAGGGCACGGGACCTTGCACAGGAGATGCCACGGCCTCCTTGGGACACATCCCGCCTGGTGGCTGTCCTAAATGCATCAGTGTGACACAGACAAGGAACATGTGAGCCAGGGCACAAATGCTGCTCTGATCCCAGGGGCCGGGGAGCACTGTCATCAGCAGGAGTGGCAGAGTCCCAGCTGAAGCAGACCAGCTACCCTCTGAGCCCTGGCAGCGCTGGTGCCCGGCTTCTGCCCCAGACACCTGTGCCCTGGGGGGGATTCTGTGTCAGGGGGAGCCAAAGCCAAGGTGCACTGGGGACTGTGCTCCATCCTGAAGGGGCTGTTGGCAGGAGCAACTACAGCACATGCTGGCAACACTTGCTATGTGTCAGATAATGTTGCTCCTTCCTGGAATGCTTTTTTTCGTGGAAGGCATTGGTAGTAGCACAAAAACACCAACACCTACTGAATTTCAAAGGACAAAGAGACTCCACAGAGATGCTGCCTTGTTTCCTTTTCTGTCTTGCTTGCATTTGGGGAAAAAAAGGAGTTGGCCCAGCATCTGCTATTCAACACTCCAGTGGCTGTGTGTCTGCCTATGGCAGCTCACATCCAAATGCAACTGGGTGTCTTCTGAACAATGGACGGAAATAGATGGTCACAAACAGGGAGGTCCCCAGTGAACATCAAGGCAGCCACCTGGGCAGGTGCAGAGGCTAGGGATAAGTCTGGGAGGAGAAACTGTTCTGTGTCTCTGATGGTGGTGCCAGCCCCCTGAAGGAGCAGCCAAGACAAGTGCTGCTAGCTGATATGTCCTGCCCTCTTCTGCTGTTAGATGCACATGGGACAGATTTGCTGCCACAGATCCACCAGACATGATCCGGGAACAATGGAGGGCCATGCATTGGTAGGGAATAGCCTCCAGCAAGGGCAAAGCAGGATCTGGCAGCAAAGCCTGAGCCTGTGAAGTGGGCCACCTCCTCAGTAGACACCACAGTGCTTCCCTCCAGCCCTGAATGTCGGCCACAAGTGCCTGCTTTTCTTAAGCACCTCCTGCTCCTTCCTTTGTTCCAAGCCCGTCCAGTATTTAGTTTGGAAGATCATGCACATGTTTTTAAGGTGCCTGAAGGGAGGAGAGTCATGGCAGCTGAGGAGCAGGGCTCGTGTCCCTCTCACAATGGTACGGTTGCCGCTGCCTTGGGACGCCTGCCTGTGGAAGGGGAGTCTGCCCTCAAACATGGCCATTGGAGTCAGTTGGGGGCACAGGCTGCAGCTGCAGCTGCCAAGGGCTGCTGTGAGGCTGGCAAGTCAAGAGCAAACCACTGTGGCCAATTCTGCTGAAGCCTTTTGCCAAAGCACGTGCTGGTCCCCACAGTATGCCCTTTGGCATCTTGGCCGGTGCGGATGCCTCGTGGAGGAGGTTTGGCGTTTGGGTGCTGCTATTGCTGTGCTGGCTCTGGTGCTGTTTTTGTGGCACCCAGAGCTGCTGGGGCAGCAGCGACTGAGCAGCCCTGCTCTAGGAGACATGGCCACTCTGCCCATGGAGGCAGAAGCTCTGTGGGCCTGCAGCTCTGTGTCATGGGGGCCTTGGTCTCATTTCTGTGGCCGCCAGCCCTGCCTCTGCCCACTGCTCTGGCAGCCCCCAGTGACCGTGCCCTGGAAGGGCTCCCTTGGCCTCCTTGCCCCAGCCAACCAGGCCTGGGCCCCTCGGGGGTGTCCCCAGCCTTTTGCTGTGCCCAGCCTTGAGGGTTCAGCCACATGCATGGCAGACTCTCTGGGGAAGCGCCGGAGCAGCCAGGGCACAGGAACAAGGTGGCTGCCTGGGGGCTGCTTATGGCCCCTGACACCCAATTGCTCAGGGCTTCCCACCAGCCTGGCCCCTCAGGGGCCTCCTGTCCCCTTGGAAGCTCCTGCCACCCACTCCCTCCCACCCACATGGCCTTCGTGCCTTGCCATGGCCTTGTCCCATCAGGGCTCCGCAGCCCCTCATCCCTTGGCAGTGTCCCAGTGCCCCGTCCCCTCAGGGTCTCCCTCAGCCCCGTCAACCTGCCCGGCAGTGGCGTGACCCTGGCGCAGCTCTGCAGGAGCCGGAGCAAGAGGCACCTGGGAGCCCTCAGCAATCCAGGGAGCAGCACTCGGGCAGGAGGACACTGATGGTGCTTCCTGGCTGGGGGAGGCCTTGTGGCCATCTCCAGGCACCACTCTTGCGGGAATCCGTGCAGCTCCAGCCCCTGCCCAGCTGCTCGGCCGGCAGCGTTAAGGCTGCAGCAGAACCACCAAAGGAAAAGGGGCTTCTGGCCATCTTCCCTTCCCCAACACATGCCTGGCAGCCTCCTGAGTGCAAGGACCCATTTTCCCCTCTTCCCCTGTCTCCTGCACACACTGGACATGAAAAGAAAGCTCCTGGGAGTCTGGATATTAGAACACATTCTATATTTATGTCCTAGGAAGTACAAAAAAGAAGGAAAAAACAATCATAAAGGAACGAAGAATCCCTGCTGGCTCAGGTGGCCCCAGCTGGCAGAGAGCCTCTCCACTCAGCTCTCCTCAGAGCTCTAGCAGCAGAGCCAGCCACGGCCTCACCCACAAGGCTATTTCCTGCGTGCTCTGCTCAATTGATGTTGCACCTTCTGCAAGATGGAGCCCAAAGCTCTCTCTACTGCCCACAGGAGAATGGTTTGCTCGTCCTCCTGGGGACACGTCCTGGCTGGTGAACCATCCTAAATGCGCGGGTGTGACACAGGCAAGGAACATGTAGGCAGGGCACAAATGCTGCTCTGACCCCTGGGGTCTGGTGAGCACTGAAATCATCAGGTGTGGCAGTCCCAGCCCAAGCAGACCTGACACTCCCTGACCCCTGGCAATGCTGGTGCCTGACTCCTGCCCCAGAGACCTGTGCCCCAAGGGGCTTCTGTGCCAGAGGGTCCAAAGCCCACCTGCACTGGAAGCTGTGCTCCTTCCTACAGGGGCTGTTGGCAGGAGCACCTGCAGCAACTGCTGGCAACCCTAGGCTTTTGTCAAGAGGTCAAAGCTGTTGGTCCTGAAATTGTTTTTTTTGGGGAAGGGATTAGCAATGGCACCAGAACATCATCAGCTGCCAAGTTTCACAGAACAATAGGATTGTACAGACACACTGCTATTGGGAGATCAAAATTACGAGAGAGGGGGCAACTGAAAGAAAGACTTTTAAAAGATGGTGTATTGCCTCATGGCATCAGTCTCATAGAAAGGTGAGACATTGAAAGTGTTACATTTAATGCCATAAAATCAGAATCCATCTGATTCCCTGTTACAATGCCTTATGTTAGGTTTTCAGCCAATCACATACTTTTACAAAACCTGGTAACATCTTTTTACACTAATTAATATTTGTTTTACTTCTTGTGGCTTTGCCGCAATGCATCATTTTTGGCCAATTATGTAACACTTCACAAACCTACATTGGTACATCTTAAATTAATAGCTAGCTTTGTAACAGGTTTTATTCCTAAACTTTAAAATCTTTTACTCTTTTACTTGACCTATTGTTTTGCTCACATAATGCATATCTCCATTTGCGTAAAACATAATTCCTCTTAAAATATGAACTTATATTTTTGTTTCATGTCTGCTTTGTTTTCACTGTCCTAATTCTCCAAGCTCTCTCCAAGGCCTTAGGTCAAACACTGTATCCATCTCCATCACTGAGCCTGTATGCATAAGGCCCTGAGAGCTTTCTGTGCCTGCAATTCCCACACGCTGTCATGTTTCCTTGTGTTTCAGTAAAAACATTAGCCCAATCTCTGATGTCCAATGCTCCAGTTGCTGTGTGTCTGGCAGTGGTTGCTCATGTCCAAACACAACTGGGTGCCTGCTGAGCATGGTGGTGGAGAGCCACAAACAGGGAAGTTCAACCAGAGCAATATATAAAGCTTCAAACAATCTCTTGTCTATTTCCAAATGCAAACATCAGCAAACACATGCAAGAAAAGCCAAATTAATTCCAACATTCCCAGGAAACCAAACAAGGATTGCACACATGGCTTTTGGAAACACTTCCTAGATGAATTAAAGTCTCTCCCATGGAGGGGCTGTAGGAGCTGAAGTTCTGCACTGCTGCACAGTTCCAGGTAGAGTGGGAAGAAGTCCGCAGTGTTCCTGCACAACCTGAAATATGGATGAAGGCTTGGACCAATGTTCATCCTGGGCAGGATGATGCTGAAATCCACTGCATTTTGAGGCCTGAAAATTAGGCAAGAAATCAATGCTCCATAATATAAGGCCCATGGGGCAGGTGTTTGTTTATTTGATGCTGGAGTGAGGGGCATTGCTCCACCACAAACTCACCCGTGCATTCTTTGCACAGTACTAGCTTGTATACATTTTTGTACTTAATGTGCACATTATTCTTTCCTAACCTTCATATTGCAACATATTTTCTAATGACACGATTATGTGAGCCCTTGTAGCACATCCATTGGTTTCTGAAGGAGGTGGTCGTCAGCCTGCTGCTCATCATTTTGGATGAAGGCTCATAAATTTTCTTTGGGCTGAACTTTCAACCCCTGCTTCCTGGGCACACTCTGTAGGATTGTCTGCTCAAATAGCCAGTGGTTAGCTTTTGCAGTTAGCTTGTTCTGCTAAGTTTGCTGATTTTTGAAAAGTGCTTCATTCACACACCCTATTACCACGTAACTACTTCCTGCACAGCTACAGGTTTTGTGTAGCTCAATTATCACATTGCCTCACATCAATCCAGCCCTTTCTTATATCCTTTGCAATTTCTTTTGCATCTATAGCCTTGTTGTGGTCTCAAAATACTTACCTGTTTCAATCCTGTGTCTCATTTTGTTTTGCTTCCATTTGTGATACGTGGTGGTAGTTGATTTACAATACCACACTGGCTCTTCATGCAGGTTCCTAGGATTGGTATTCCAGTTCCTAAAATTCCCACAAAAAGTTGTGTTAGCCAGTTCAGATTAGCTAGCCAAGATGTTTGAGTTTCCCACAAATGTTTATTCCAAGATGTAATGCCTTTGGTCACTTCAGGGAGCCTTTTTGCATGTTGCCAAATGGTATGGATGTCCTCTGCTATTTGCTGTGACTGAGCTATAGAAGTGAAACAATTGCTTTAAATTAGAATATAAACTCCTCCCATTTGGCTGTTATCTTTTCTAGCACCGTGGGGTTTAGAAAGACTACTTCTTCTAGTGAGTTTATTTCAGTTTGTAGTCTTCTTCAGGCATATGCTGTTGAGTTAGAAATCAATTCTATTTTGGCTAAGACGCATAAAATGGCTTTTGCCATTGTGCAATTCCTAAATTTGGGAGCAATGCCCTAACATCATGGTGGACAGTTATTAAAACCTTTTTTCCATTCCCTTTGATTTCCTTCACAGTCTTTTCAATGATGTCTGGATGGATCTCAAAATGACATACACCTTGTTCAGTACCTAGGCATATGTCTTGGGCATCAATAGTGTTGCTTTCACAAAGGAATTGTTCCAGGGTGACACAACATTCTACATTTACAGTGTGTCATTTCTTGTCTACCATCCGGGCCCATGCTCTATGTTCAGAGCAGTGGAGTACAGTCTTTTCATGATTTAATCCTAAAACAATAATAGGGTGGAAAATATAAATGGTGGCATTATGTATAGTGAGTACAAAGGCAGTGGCCACATTAGTGATGGGGTCATAAGTGAAATTTACCATAGTCCACCAGGACTGCAGTTTCCTTTCCAAATTCATGGCATGATCCCATATGGCTTTTCACATTTCGATTGGATAAAGGCCTTTGCTTCGTCTCTTATGATCAAAGTGGCTGTTGACTGCATCCACAACAGTGCCTGTATACAACTAAGAGCTAAAGACATATTATCCTGGGCTACACCAAGTGTTTTCATTATTAGATTGTGGCCTTGATCTTCAGCTTCTCTCGAATTTGACAATACCTTTGAAACTTGCCATTGATGGGTTCCTAATGATAACAAAGATGATTGTAAGGGCTGCCTTATTTTTGCCAAATCACTAGTCACAGTGTCCAGTTTGCTCATTAATATTTCTGAATTAATTCCATTTAAGACACTTAATCCTATATCTATTATTCCATCACATGTCTTTGTGTTCTGTCTTAAAAGTGAATCTATTTCTTCAGGCTGTCCAGCTCTCAAAGGATATTTTCAGAAAAGGGGAACAGGCTGGCTGAATTTTTGAAATAATGATCTGCATTAGCAGTTCAACACGCTTGAGAGACCATTCTGGGTTAAACAGCAATTGCTGTTGGCCCACATTCCTTACCACATATGGTCCAATTTCATAAATCTTTGGTCAGGCTTAAGGGGCATGGCTAGGGCTTGAGTGATGTGGATTTTTAGTGTCTGTGTTGGTAAGGTTGCTTCATTCTGAGATTTAACATAAACTTGAGTTATATTGTAATAAACTTTAAAAGCCTCGGCTTCACACTCCTCTATTTTAAGCCCAAGTTCATGGTAGTCATTTAAGTGTGTGTCACAACATTCCTTACCAATTCAGATGGGTTTTATTCCTCTTTGGAATCCATCCTGGACAAACAGATATTTACAACCCCTGTAGCTCATAGTCATGATTATGATCGTAAAAGCCACAGCTTTCCAGGTGATACCTGCTTGATTCTGGCTAGGAATACTTTCCTGGATTGTCACAAGCAAAACCAACATTTTCACCTACGATCTATTCATTTTTTCCCCAGTAAGCTTTAGCTTTAGCTCATTATCACCCAGTGTTGCTTTCCAAGGGCCTTCTGGAGCCTTTTTCACTTGGGTGTGGTGAATCCAGGCACTCTGTTCTTTGATCTTCATTGCAGTAAAAGGGTGAGAAGCATCTGGATTGGTCCTTCCTGCTGTGGCTCCAAAGTTTTGTCTGCAAGAGACTTAATATAGGCATAATCTCCAGGCTGTATGTCTGTACTGGCCCATCTAGTTCTCTGCTTTGAGCCCCAACCACATATTTTTTAATTTCTCGGAGCTGTTTGCTTATGGCTATCATGTATCTACGTAGAGTTTCTTCCCCTACCTTTATTGGTGTTCCCTCCTGTTCCCTATATGGTCTTCTATGTATCTCAAAAGGGCTGAACTTTTCTTTTGTTCTTGGTTTAGTTGGAATTTACAGTAATGCCAAAGGAAGAGCCTAGGGCCAGTGTAATTTTGCTTCTTGTCCTACACTTATAATTTGTTGCTTGATCAAGTGGTTCATTTTTTCTATTTGACCACTTGACTGAGAGTGATATGAGGTATGACGCTCTCAATCTATGTGCAATTGGTGGCTAATTTGCAGTACAATTTTTGAAATAAAGTGTGGTCCTCTAAACTCCAAAGCAGTTGCTCCCTTTATCATAACATGCACATCTGTTACAGGCATTAAAGCTTTATTTAACACCGAGTATGTTGCTCCTGTATCTACAAAAATTCCATTTTCTTTACTTTGTCCATTAACTTGATTATAACCAGAGAGTACGTTAGGGAAAGACTAAAGCATGGCATTATCTGGTTCCCCATGGAACCAAATCTTCATTGTGACAGTCTGGAATCTCATGGAACCAAGGAGCCTTTGTGACACTGCAAAGCCTCAGGGAACCAAGGAGTGCAAAGGTCTCAAACATTCCTTGAAGGGTTCTGCCTTGGGGAAGGGGAACTTCCCTGGTGGCACCTTGGGCTGGCACACACTTGGGGAGTGAGTGTGTCTGTTTTCAGTGGCGAAATGTAGGAGTTTTAGATTGCTTCAAAGTAACCAGGAAAACCCCTGTTTGCCTGAGCTCAGCCAGTTCTCCAAGCAAAGCAGGTCCCAGATGAGTGAGGAAAGACAGAATGGGGTTGGGCAATGTGGAGCAAGGCTGTCCACACTGGGTCAGACCTCAAGGCACAGCTTCTCTGAGCTTCTCTCACCTTCTGAGGAAAGACCCTGGATCAGCATCAATCACAGAATGCTGCAGTCACTTCTCTGAAGAGAAGATTTATAAAATACACCTTTTAAGATGGGAATGTGGTTTGTTTAGAAGATCATTGAAGTATTTATCCATAAGTATTTTAGGAAGCCTTCCATGAACTACAGCAGACCAGAGGGAATTCAAGGCAAAGCCATAGTTTGTCAGGACTTCCTGATCCCAATAAGCCTGGTGGTGCATTTGATGCTAAGCCCTTGAACCTCAAGGCCTGAGAGGAGATTGCACAAACCTTTCCAGGAGTCCAAGTCAGAAGAAAAACCCAAAGGGTCTCAAAGTATTAATGGGTCCCATTGAGATCCATCCCCACCACAGGCTGCTCATGGACTCCTTGGAGGAAGGAATTGGAGCCCATGATTGCAAAAAAAAACCTCTCAGAGAGTCAAAGAACCTTTGAAACCTTGAGTATCTCAAAGTATTAATGAGCCCTAGTGAGTGACAATATACAATGCACTTAAGGCACTCCTAAAAGTAGATAATTGTCCATGCAGGGTTCTGCATGATTGCATAAACTACTAAAAGAGTTGGTGTCAAAAGGGAAACTCCAAGTACCTTAAAAAACTGAGTACCTTGAAGAATTAATGAGCCCACTGAGTATCATTACTGACAAAGCCTCTCAAGGGACTAATTAAAGCAGATAATTGGAGGCCATGATTGCACAAAGCTCTCAGAGACTCCAAGGCAAAACCAAAATCAAAAGTCCTTTGAAAAACCTGCAGTCCCTGGGAGCACAAAGGAGCCCCCAGGGCCATTCCTGACCAAGGCTGCCCAGGGACTGGTCCCAGCAGATCCCTGAGGCCACTGGGATGTGGGGGGGATGCTGAGGGCAGGACAGGCGTGACAGTGTCCAGCCTCGCTGGGGCTGTGCCAGGAGGCCCCAGAGCCTCAGGACAAGGTGTGTCCTCACAGCCCTTGGTGGCACAGACCCTGCTGTGCCCCAGGGCACCAAGACTTGGCTTCTCTTTGTCTCCACCTGTCATCTCTGCCTGCATTCCTCAGCTCTGAATGAAGCTTGGGGATAATTTCTCAGTTGTGTCCCTCAGTGGGACCCATTAAAACTTTAAGAAACTTTAGAGTTATAATCTGATTTGAGATTATTGAGAGGTTTCTTCATCACCCTCTCAGAGATGGATGTTTAGGGTCTCAGCACAAAGCCCAAGAGGGTCATTAAATTTCTTGTGCTGTGTCTGTGCTGCTCAGCTGGGCTGCACTCCTGGCAGAGAGGGAGATGCTAGAAACAAAGAAGAGCTTCAAAAGCACATTTCTTTTGCTGAGCAGCTCTTCTCAGAGCCCAGCAAGGCTGGGGCACAGCCACCCTGGGTGCAGCTCAGAGGGACTGAGAGCTTCAATCAGTCAGGGCTGGGAAGATGCTCACAAGTGACTGGGGAAGAATCACACCCAGCCCTTGACACAGGAAGCCTCTGGCTGCAGGACAACGTAGCAGCAGCTCCTGCAGTGATCTCCTAAAGCTGGAACATCCCAATGCCTACAGACTCTGTGAGTACATTCTCTGATTCTCTCCTGTGTAGAGCAGCCAGGGGTGCCCAGGGCTGTGCTGCAGAGCAGGATCCTGCAGCCCAGAGCACTGTGCTGGGGCAGGGACTCTGCTGCCAGTCAGGGACAGCTCTCAGCCAGCCCTGGGAGCTGCTCACAGCACTGGGGGACAGGGTCTGGGTGGAAGGAGACAGCTGGTAAGGCTTGGAAGTGTTTTTGTGTGGTGAGGATGCTGCATTGTACAGGACTGCTGCTCCCAGCATGACATTTAACTACAGAACATTTCCAATTAGATTGTACAGGAAGCAAAGGAAGTCAGAGGCTGCAAAAATGGAAAAGTCTGCTTTTTTAATCTAGTGTTCTCAGTTGCCTGGATGGGAAATTGCGCTTTGATACTCCTTGCTCACTTCAGGTTGAGAAAATTTAAAAAAAACAAAACAAATTATCTCAAGTCCAAATAGACATGGAAAAGAACAAAATCAGCACAGGGCCCCTTACAGGCAACATCATTGTCGCTTTTCCAGCCTCCTCAGAGTTACTGTGGCATTGACATCAAAGCCTGCAGACGCAGGCCCTGAGCAGTGCCCTGTGCTGGGAGGGGTTTGCAGGGTACATCTGAGCCCCCAGAGCTGGGCTGGGCTGTGGCAGCACCAGCAGGGCCCAGCCCTGGGCACAGGGAAGCAGCTGCTGGCAGAGACAGCTCCAGGTAGCATAGCCCTGGGCAGGCAGTGGGGGGAAAGTGCCACCAAGCTGGGCTGGGATATTTAAAGTCCTCTCCAAACTGAACAATTCCATGATTGCTTTTCTTACAGATCCCCATTCCAAGACACAGCAAATGTCCAACAGCAGCTCCATCAGCCACTTCCTCCTGCTGCCATTGGCAGACACACGGCAGCTGCAGCTCCTGCACTTCTGCCTCTTCCTGGCATCTCCCTGGCTGCCCTCCTGGCCAATGGTCTCATCATCAGCGCTGTAGCCTGCGGCCACCACCTGCACACCCCCATGTTCTTCTTCATGCTCAACCTGGCCCTCACTGACCTGGGCTGCATCTGCACCACTGTGCCCAAAGCCATGCACAATTCCCTCTGGGACACCAGGAACATCTCCTATGAAGGATGTGTGGCACAGGTGTTTTTCTTTGCCTTTTTCATTGGAACAGAGTATTTCCTCCTGACCATCATGTGCTATGACCGCTACATGTCCATCTGCAAACCCCTGCACTATGGGACCCTCCTGGGCAGCAGAGCTTGTGCCCACATGGCAGCAGCTGCCTGGTCCAGTGGCTTTTTCAATGCTCTACTGCACACAGCCAATACATTTTCCCTGCCCGTGTGCCATGGCAATGTCCTGGGCCAGTTCTTCTGTGAAATCCCACAGATCCTCAAGCTCTCCTGCTCCAAATCCTACCTCAGAGAACTTGGGCTTCTTGCTCTTAGTGTCTGTTTAGTCTTTGGTTGTTTTTTGTTCATTGTTTTCTCCTATGTGCAGATCTTCCGGGTTGTGCTGAGGATCCCCTCTGAGCAGGGACGGCACAAAGCCTTTTCTACCTGCTTCCCTCACCTGGCTGTGGTCTCACTGTTCTTCAGCACTGGCACACTGGCCTACATGAAGACCCCCTCCATCTCCTCCCAGTCCCTGGATCTGGTGGTGTCAGTTCTGTATTCGGTGGTTCCTCCAGCCCTGAACCCCCTCATCTACAGCCTGAGGAACCAGCAGCTCAAGGCTGCAGTTTGGACACTGATGACTGTATGTTTTCAGGAACATTAAACTGCTGGGCAACCTTGAAAATTACTTGTAATAAAAGTCATGTTTGATAGTTCTCATTGGTTAAATTTTGGAGAATCTTTTTCTTTATTTTTCTTCTTTAATATTGTCCGCAAAGAAAAACCTTTACTTGTGCCATCTCTCAATATATTTTCTCCATCTTTGCTGCGGCTGCAGACTGTCTTGATGAGGGTCTATTCTCCTGGTTGGCTTTAAATGAATTAAGGATCTCCCAGCAAAGTTTTCTCCAGAGATGACCCTTTTGTTCCCTTCTCTGGAGCTGCAGCAGCAATGTCTGTGTGCAGAGCTGGGGCAGATCAGTGCTGGAACAGCAGCTGTGCCCAACAGCAGCAGCACTTGGTGTTGCCAGTGCTGCTCCTGTGTCTCTGCGCCACTGCCCTCCTGCCCCTCGTGTGCTTGTGCCCCACAGCTTCATCACTGACCCTTCGTTCCACAGGCACCCTGAGTTTCACAATGATCCCCTGGATTCCATGAGGCACCAGAATGTCACAATTGTTTCTTTGGTTCCATGAGGTTCCATGGTGTCTCCATGGTGTCCATAAACCCGCATTGTCACAACTGACCCACGGTTCCATGAGGTTCCGCAGTGTCACCATGGTCGCTGTCAGAGGCTGGATGAGATCAATGTCCCAGACACCTCGGGATGAGCTGTCAGTCAGTCACACAGTGGGCTGGTGCTGACCCAGGCTCTGATTGCCTGAGCAATCACAAGTCCCACCTGGGGGGAGGCCCACAAAGGTCCAGGGGCTCAAAACACAAAGCAGGCACTGAGCCCATGGTCTGTACCCTGCCTTCTGCTGGGGGCTGTGTCTCACCCACACTGGAACCCCAGGAGCTGGTAGCCATGTGTGTGTCTTTCTATAGAGCTTCTGTCTTTCTATCTCTCTTTCTTTCCTGTCCCTCTAATGCTCTTGATATGGAACAGTTTTGGGCACCTCAACAACTTAAGTGTTTAAAGGTTTCTAGGTTAAATGGACTAAGTTAATGAAGTTCCTGTTACGATAAGTGTTTTATGTTGATGCTATATTAAATCCTCCTACACAATTCCTTGATTTTCTATACTTTGCCAGTAAAACTTTGAGTCATTTTGACCTCTTGAAAATATCTGCTTGGTGTTTCTCCTCTGCACCCAGCTCGAGTAAAAAGACCTTTGGTCACCCCCAGCACTTCAGTGTTCTGGGGTGTTAAGTCCTGCAGGCTCACAATGGCCTCTTGTCTCCATGAGGCCCCACAGTATCACACTGGCCCTTGATTCCATGATCATCTGGAGTGTAACACAGGTTGATGACATTTGTCCTTGCTGACCCTCCCATCCCAGTGCCCCAGGAACAGCCCCAAGCCACCCGTGAGGGACAGGCCCTGCTGGGCTAGGCCTGGGCTCAGCCCTTGGCCTTTCTGCTGCCTCCAACCAGCCCAGGCCTTGCTCAGCATTGCAGTTCCTGCTCAAAGCCTTTGGCTCCTGCAATCCTGCCCTCAAGGATCTGCTCTCACCAGTGCCTGGGGAGCCTTTGGCAGTCCCTGCCCTCAGTGGGGCCACTGATGCTCCAAGGAACTTGGAGTTTTGCTTCTGACTCCTTGAGCAGCTTCTCCAACCTTCTCTCAATGCCTGGGGCTCCTGGACTCAGCCCCAAATCCACTGTGGAACTCATTGAAATACAAAAAGCGTGTAGGAGCTGTTTGTCTTCCTTCAATTGTCTTCAAGTCTCTAGGGCTTGTGCAGCTGCTTGCAGAAAGCTTGGAGTTCTGTTAAGGAGGGAGATTTCAAAGTGTACCTCATGATTCATTTTTTTAATCAAGAGAATTTTTATTTTTTTTTTCTTAGTTTAGAGAAGAGGTGATTCAAGCACTCCCCAAGAGATTATTATGCTGAATGCCTCCTTAGGAGGTTTGGGCACACAGAAGAATGAGCTGTTGCAGGCTTGGATTACCAAAATATGAATATTGGTCTAATACCAATACTCAGCTGTGTTGAGAATTGGTTAGAAAGCCATGGACACAACTGTGGATATGGCTCGGCTGAGGCCTTGTTGCAGGAGAGCAGCTCCTGCTAAGTAGTAGCTAGGCCTTGCTCTTAAGCAGATTTTGCTGAACAGCAGTGTTTGCTTTTAAGAGACTTTTGCAAAAGCAATAGAGCTAGCATAATCTGCAGTGTTAGTCGATAAGTAATACATATGTCCATTGTTCAATCAAGGCCTTAACTTCCAGGGAAGCACGTAGCAAGCGAGGTATAACCCTGGGACGGATACTATATAGCAATAAGTATAAGAATAAGGGAAGTAGCAGCCAAGACGAGCAGCAAGGTAGCACGTATAATTTTTGGCTAGAAATTCAGTAGGCGTGATTATCTCACACTTGCAATAACCAATAATAAGAGAAGACGTACAAAAACCAATAAGATTGTACTAATATGAATAATGCTGATTTATGCTATTTTGGGCTATAAAACTGTCTGATGCTCTCAAAAATGTTGGATTATGCTTTATCAATCACATTGATTGGCTGGCTGATCCCCTCGCTATTCCTCCACGAGCAGCTCCGCACCCCCACAGTGGCGCCCGAACAAGTGGCTTCCGACCCTAAGGCCTTCTACCATAGGGCTCGTTCCACCACACCATTGGAGGTAAGCGAGTGGGGAAGCTCCTAGTTGCAGCGCTTGGAAGGCAAAGATTCCTGTATGCTGGCATACTGCTGGTTTCTGTGCCTGGGTACTCCACATTCCAGAGGCTTGCTGTCCCGATTACGCTGCCGTACAGCGTTTCACATGACTGTGGTAAAGGCTGCAATGTAAGGTGCGCACGCAAATCAAGTTTTGATTCCTGAGCTGCCCCCTTCATTACTTTAAAAAATCTTTTAAAAAAGGGGAAATTATGGCTAAGCAGACAGGACAAGCGGCTTTTAATTTATTTAAATGCTTTTCAGAAAAGCAAAAGGAGGAAATAGATTATAAGAAGGACTTCGTAAAGTTATTAGACTATGCTAGGGAGAAAGGATTTTTTATTGCTCCTGAGGAGCTTTTTACAGTTGAGGAATGGAAAAAACTAGGAGATTGTTTAGCTTGGGAGATCATTCGGAAAGATAAGATGGCTAAAAGGCTAGTTCAGCCTTGGCAGGCTATATTTAACTCTTTTGAAGCATATCAGGCAGAGAAAAAAAATTGCTGCTGTTGCGTCCATACATTTAGACGGTAAACCTCTTGCTGCAGAGCGAACTGCACAAGCTGGTATGTATGTTTTTGGAGGAAATAATCTTCCAGATCCACCAACTCTGTCACAATTTACAATGCCACAAAAATCTGTTTCTAACGCAGCTGTTCAGTCTCCTTCTTTAGAAGAGCCCTCTGCCTCTCCCACGGACATAATGAAACAGCAAACTGAGCAAGTTTCAGATGAGGAAGTTGAGGAAAAAGCAAAGATAAAAGTAGAAATTGAGGCTAGAGATTGGAATAAAATCATGGGGGAAGCAATAGCAGCTGGGGACCAAAATTTTGTTGCAAAATTACAGGGACACTCAATAGTTGAACAGCAGACATTTCCGGTTACATATTCTCCTACTGCAAAAGGCATGCAGATAACAATAGCTCCCTTGGATTGGAAGTTGTTAATGCAATTACGTAGTACAGTAAATGAGGCAGGAATACACAGGGAGCCTACAAAACAAGTGCTTAATTATATTTGGGGTTCAGGACTATTGTTACAAGAGGACATGAAAAATGTTTTTCAATTAATTATGACACAATCACAGTTTATGCTATGGCAGGCTCATTTTCAAGCTTTATGTGAAGAAGCTGCACATATTGAAAGGGCACCTAATGATCCACTTAGGGGAGTCACAATGGACAGATTTGTGCGAATAGGTCAATTTGCCAGGATAGACGCCCAAGCATTGTTGTGCCCAGATATAGTAAAGGAGGCAATGAGATTAGCTAGGGCTGCATATGATTTAGTTAGAACTGAGAGAGGAGAATTACCATCCTATATGCATATTAGACAAGGTCCACAGGAGTCATTTTCTAGTTTTGTGGACAAGCTTACTGCTGCAATAGAGAGAGCAGGAGTACCCCAATATATGCAGGGACCACAGCTTAAGGAGTGTGTTATACAAAATAGCAATGCACAAGTAAGATCGATAATAGCTACGTTATCAGGTGATTGGACTGTAGTGGATTTGTTAGATCGTATGAGTAAAATTCCACAAGGAACTCAAGCTATGTTAGTTGAGGCTTTTAAGCATTTAACATTAACTCTAAAAGGCAGGCAGTCTCAGGATCAAGCTTTTGCTGTTGCTGCACTTGAGCCATTAAAGCCACATAAATTTCAGACTGCTGACAAGTCTCAGTCCAATGTGAGGTGTTTTCGATGTGGGCGGAATGGCCACATACGAAGAGACTGTCAAACTACAAATATTTGGTGCCATATCTGTCAGCGTAACTCACATTCCACAGACGAGCGTGAGGGGATGCGGCACGAAGACACCAACTGCGTACCAAGTCACCCAAGTACCTCCAGTAGCCCCTCCTTGTTCCCTGCCTGCAAACGCCAGCCAGCCACTGCAACAGGTTCCTTGCTCCCTGCTGGTGAACTTCAGCCAGCCTCAAAGAGGGAGCCTCGGCCTGGACTTGGCAACCGCAATAGACATTGTACTTAAAGACTCTAAACCTCTAAAGGTTCCTACTGGGGTTTGTGGACCTTTAATTTTAAATGGACAATCTTATGGAGCTTTATTATTGGGACGATCTTCAACTATTTTACAGGGACTAACTGTTGAGCCTGGAGTTATCTATGTGGATTATACAGGTGAAATTATGATTTTGGTTCCTACACATTTTCCTCCTAGCAGTATTCCTGCAGGAAGCCGCATAGCACAGCTGATTCCACAACAGCAGCTGATTAAGAAGGCCCAAGGACCACTGCGAGGAACTGGTGGATTTGGATTTACAGGAGGTTTGGTATTACTTACTCTTACAATGGATCAGCGCCCTGTTGTGGAGGCTATATTACATTCTGCTCAACAGGAAAGGCGACTTCGAGCCTTATTGGATACAGGTGCTGACATTACCATTGTTGCTAAGCGTCATTGGCCATCTGATTGGCCACTGCAAAATCATCTAGAGGCAGTTGAAGGGGTTGGACATGGATTTTACAAAAATTGGCTACAATTATTTCTGAAAGAGCTGTTTCTCGGAGAGTGGAGGATGTACCCACTGACATTACTTTTTTACAGGGAAAAGATCACCTCATGGGTGCTCTCACACAGCTCACAACGGATCATCAGACGCTTGTTTTGGAATGGCTTTTTACATCTGTGCAACCTAGGACGCAAGGACCTGCTGAGGTACAATATAGGAGTAGAGGTAACGTGTGTGTTATTGCTCCCACAGGACCCATTTGGGTACCCAGCAAATGGATTTGTCTAGTGATTGATGATGGAGGCTGCACCTCCTCCACCTCAGACACAGGAAGAAGAGGAACAAGAGGAGAGAGAGCGACTGAGGGATCATCTGGCAGTACAACCCTTAGTCCAACAACTCGAGAGTCTTCTGAAGAGGAACATTAAGTGGTCAACTCTTTCTGATTTGGAAGAGTTTGCTATTTACCAACCTTCATTATCTGCTGATCAAATTGGACTGGGAAAGAGACAATGTTTAAGCTGTAATAAAAAATGTAAGAGAGGTGCATGGGTATTGATAAAAGGGAGTAGATATAAAGAAAAGTGTTGGTTGCATCAAACACACTTATGGCAACCTGTGTGTCTTATTTGTACTGAAAAACTGCAACATACTAATTGGCAGCGAGAGGCTTTGGCATTAATTGACACTCATTTTTCCTCAGGAGGTGAACAACGTGATCGCCGGCAACCTTCTCTTTTAACTGTAGGGTATGTTGTTGAAAATTGTAAGAACAGGTATCGATTTTTAGTACGTTGATGTCTCTTGTTTGCTATCCAACAGATAGAGTGGTTTGCTGCTACAGTAGTACTAAAATCTGTCTGTTCTCGGGATATCCCAGATATTACACGTCACTGTTGTACACCAGAACATCAATGGGATGATGTCATTAAGGGGCATCTTCAGCCTAGATCTAGGCATGGTAATCTTAGGATGCTAATCGCTTCCTTCATCCTGACTGAAGCATGGATACCAACACAAGCCAAAACTAATGTGTGGGTTACCCTGGCAAATAAGACTGGGCAAGATGCAATATGCCTGTCTTTATCAACACCAGGTAATCCTTTTTCTACATGCTTGGTTGGTATCCCACTTGATTCCTGGCCATGTCCTGATGCACTTTCAGTCTGTAACATTTCAAGTCCGAAGAACAATGTTAATTTTTGGGACTTACAGGTTCCATATTTAAAGCATGAATCTTCAGATGTTTGTTCCTTGCATTTTTCAATGTTTGCAGAAAAGCATGACACGCATAGCACAGTCTGTCATGAATCATGCTTTTCTTGCACAAAATAAAAGAGGGGGAATTGTTGAGAATTGGTTAGAAAGCCATGGACACAACTGTGGATATGGCTCGGCTGAGGCCTTGTTGCAGGAGAGCAGCTCCTGCTAAGTAGTAGCTAGGCCTTGCTCTTAAGCAGATTTTGCTGAGCAGCAGTGTTTGCTTTTAAGAGACTCTTGCAAAAGCAATGCAGCTAGCATCATTTGCAGAGTTAGTTGATAAGTAATACATATGTCCATTGTTCAGTCAAGGCCTTAACTTCCAGGGAAGCACGTAGCAAGCGAGGTATAACCCTGGGACGGATACTATATAGCAATAAGTATAAGAATAAGGGAAGTAGCAGCCAAGACGAGCAGCGAGGTAGCACGTAAACTTTTTGGCTAGAAATTCAGTAGGCGTGATTATCTCATACTCGCAATAACCAATAATAAGAGAAGGCGTACATAAACCAGTAAGACTGTACTAATATGAATAATGCTGATTTATGCTATTTTGGGCTATAAAACTGTCTGATGCTCTCAATAAAGTTGGATTATGCTTTATCAATCACGTTGATTGTCTGACTGATCCCTTTGCTATTTCTCCACAAGCGGCTCCGCACCCCCGCACACCAGAATCAAGGGGCCATTATGATATCATGGGGCCTCCCAGAACCAAGGGACCATTGTGACACCATGGAGCCTGACTGGACCACGGTGCCGTTGTGACACCGTAGGGCCTCATGGCACCAAGGTGCCATTTTGAACACTGTGTGGTCTAAAAGGATCAAGGGGACCATTTTATGCCATGGGGCATAATGGCAAAAGGGTGTATTGTGACACCATTGGGCCTAACAGAACGATGGGGCTGTTGTGACACTATGGGAGTTCATTACACCAAGGGGCCATTGTAAAAACATGGGACCTCATGGAACCAAGGGTCCATTGTGACACCATGTGGCCAGTGTGAACCGAGGGGCTGTTCTGACAACATGGCTCCTAAGAGAACCAGGGGAAAATTGTGACACTATGGGGCCCAAGGAATCCAACCGGCATTTGTGACGCCATAGTGCTTAACAGTACGAAGGGGCCTCACGGAACAAAGGGGCCATTGTGACACCACCGGGCCTCATAGCACCAAGGGACCATTTTGAACACCATGGGAGCTCATAGAACAACCGGGCCAATTTAAACACCATACGGACAAATAGAAACAAGGGGACATTTTGACATCATGGAACCTCGTAAAACCAAAATGCCCTTGTGACACCAATGGACCGCAAAAACCAAAATGGAATTGTGACACTGTCGGGCCTATGAGAACCAAGGAGCCATTGTGACACCATGGGTCCTAAGAGAAAAAAGTGGTGTTGTGGCACCATGGGGCCTAACAGAACAAAGTGGCTGTTGTGACACCATTATGTTGCATGGTACCAATGGTCCTTTTGACACCATGGGGTCTGACAGAACTAAGGGATCATAATCACACCATGGTGTCCACCAGAACCCAAGGCCCATTGTGACACCACGTGACTTCATGGAACCAAGGGTCCATTGTGACACCATAGGTCCTCAGAAAACCAAGGAGTCATTGTGACACTTGGGGCCTAATAGACCCAAGGGTGTATTGTGACACCATGGGACCTAACAGAGCCAAAGGGCCATTGTGACACCATGAAGGCTCATAGAACCAATGGTCCATTGAGACACCATGGGATCTCATGGTATCAAAAGGTCATTGTGACACCATGGGGCCTCATAGATCCCAGGTTCCATTGCGTCACTATGGCACTTCATGGAACCAAGCGGCCATTTTGACATCATGAAGCCTCATGGAACAATGGTCTATGATGACACCATGGGGCCATACAGAACCAAGGTGCCATTGTGACAGCTTGGAATTTAAAAAACTGAGGAGCCATTTTGACATCATGGGCCTCATAAAACCAAGGGGCCAATTTGACATCATGGGACCTCACAGAATCATGGGTCCTTTGTGGCACCATCTGGTATGTCTGATCAAATTGGTCATTTTGACAACATGGACCCAAACAGAACCAAAGTGCCATTGTGACACGAAGTGGGCTCATGGAACCAAGGGCCCATTTTGAACACCATGGGAGATCATAGAACCAAGGGGCAATTATTAACACCTTGGGGCCTAATAGAATGAAGGGGCCATGGTGACACCGCGGGGTCTCATAGAATTAAGGTTGTGTTGTGACACCATGGTGCCTAACAGAGCCAAAGTCCATTGTGACACATGGGGGCTCATAGACGCAAAGGGCCCTTGTAACACTTAGAAACACATAGAACCTCATGGAATCAAGTGGCCATTGTGACACTTTGGTGCCTCATACAACCAAGGGGCCATTCTGGAACCATGGGGCCTCTGAGAACCAAGGGGTGATGTAGACACCATGGAAACCAATGAAACCAAGGGCCGTTGTTACACCATGAGGTCTAAGGGAAGCAAGGGGCCATGGTGTTACATTGAGGCCTAAAAAAATCATGAGGCCATTTTGACATTATGGAGTCTTGTGGAACCAAAATGCCATTGTGACACCAAAGGACCACAGAAACCAAAGGGGAATTGGTACACCCCGGGGCCTAAGAGAACCAAGGGACCATTTTAAAACCATGAGGCCTAACAGAACTCAGTGGCCATTGTGACATCATGGGCCCTAACAGAACCAAGGGGCCATTCTGACACCATAGGACCCAATGGAACCAAGGATGCTACTGAGGAACCTCATGTGAACATTAATTGAACCAAGAATCTGCTCCAGTTGAGCTCCTCTCCCCAGGTGTCCTGGGGTGACGTTACGATGCTTTGTATCCCCAATTGTGTGTGCTGTTCATTTCTGGAATTATGTTTGGTGCTTTCAGAATTGACTCTGAAAGTGAAGGTTTGTTTTGTCTAGTTAGCGGGTGCCCCTCCACCATCGTCTGGGCTTAGGGAGGCTCACTGGCTTTGCTTTCACTTTGCTGGCTTGGCTGCTGCTTTGCTTGCTTTGATTTTGCTATTTCCTACTAGTTTGTTTAGCTATGCAGTCCAATTTCCTTCTCTGGACTGTTTTCTTTGCTTTCCTTCTTCTCTTTTCCTGAATACCATCTGAACCTGTTCCGTACCAGGACCTAGGAACATCGAGGAGCCCCTGGAGTCTGCATTTTCATGATAAGCATTTAGCCCTCCCTGGCGCCAGAGACTTTCTGAGTTTGTTCATCCTCTCAGACTGGTGAAAGAGTTTCTTTTGTCATCTGTTGCTGTTTTTTTCTTGTATTGGGGAGTGGGGTTTTTTTTTTGTTTGCTAAATAAACAGATTTTTTCCACTTTTCCTCTGAGGAAATTCTTCCTGAACCCGGTGGTGGGGGTCTGGATTTTTTTGGGGGGGGGCCTCCTTCCAGAGGTTTTCCTCTTAATTTGTCCTAAATCAGGACACCAGGGTTCTACAGGTCCTGCAGGATTCTGTTCCATCACAGGCTTCCTGTTTGGTCATAGCCTCCTTTGGGAATGGATCTACTGCAGAGCAGGATCCAGCATTGGATGCAGGTGAATCCCTGCTCCATTCTGGGCCTCCATGGGCTGCAAGTGGATCTCTGCTGCATCATGAGATACCTGAGCCAGTCACCCTCCCCATGTGTTGCTGCATGATTAGGGCAGGGGAAATTTGGGGGGACCAGAACTCCTGTTTCCTCCAGTTACACTGTTGTGAATACTGAGTTTTCGGAGTAGCTACTGCCCATTCTGGTGTTGTGTCACCAACTGAACCATCCAGCAGTTCAATCTTAGGTCAAGCTCCCATATTGACAGGATCTTTTCTTGATGCCCTCTGGCTCTCATCCATAATTTCCTATATACTTGACCTAAGCATTCTTTTTCCAGGAACAATCTTAAAATGCTGGAAATAAGATTTTAAAGTTTTAGAATAGAATAATATATATATAAAGCAAGTAGAACGTTAAGAACAAAAGTTTATCCTTTTGGCCTTCTCCTTCATAAGTCTAAGTAATATTTCATAGTTAAATAAAAAGTCTGCATTACAAGCCACAAATTGTTAGTTATTAAGTTAAAAGTAAAAATAACTTAAGCATCATTTCTTAATTATGCAATTTATCTTTAAAATCCCTGTAAAAAAAAGTCTTCATTTTAAATTGTTTAACTTAAAGTACTGTAAAACTCACCTTTGGTAAAAGTAGAATAGAAATAAAAAGTAATAAATATCTAAATCTAAACCAAAAATAAAATCTCGCACATTTAATCCCAACCCTAACAAAAAATCCCCCCACAGCATTAATTTATCATCCAAACATTGGGCAAGTCTTTGCAATCTTCAGGCCTAGATATTGGATTGAGTCCCATCAATGCTGGGATACTCAGACTCCATCCTTCATGCTGGAGTGCAGGATGACATCACATGTGCACGGTGTTAGGCATTGCCATTCCTTGACAGTTGATCAAATCTGGAGGTCAGGGGATTCAAGGAGCCCTGCTTTTGTATCCATTTGGTCTGCCAAGTATCTTAGTCTAGGGATGGTGTATATGTTTTGGGTTATGTCAGTTTTCTGAAGAGGTTTCCATGTGAAGATGTATGCTCTGACACGTTACTCACTAAGCTGGTGACATGGCAGTCCACTTCCCTTTGCTGCAGAGCACGTAGAAAGTGCTGGTGGTCAAAAGCCTTAGCCAATATCCATGAATACAACACCCAGCAGCCTGTGTTCTCTTCTGGCAGATCAAATTATTTTTTGCTGGAGTATCAATTTTTCAGAGCATCCCGCTGCTTCATAAAGCCTCTTTGCCTTGGCTTGAGGGAGCATGCCTCAGTTAACCTTGCTGATCTTATTCTGGAGAACAGTCTTAACAAGATGGAACCACTTGTGATCATTCATGGCTTCTTATAAATAAATATGATAATAGATTTCTTTTCCAGGTTAAGTATAGGTGGCCCATTCACCTGGGCCAAATTGGTAAATTTATCCCAAATATGGGCAGGGGCAAACAAAGTATGATTGAAAGAATTGTATTGCTCCCACATGTCCTACCCACTGTCCAGTGATGCCGTTCAGCCTTGGTTTTTATTTTCATGAACAGAAACAATCCATCGAGCTTTGTCCACAAAAGTATGTACCATGACAATGGAGAAGAGCAGTGCTCTGGATGCTCTGGGCCCAGGCTGTCTTCTCTTGCATCATCTTAGAGAGACCTAGGGCCAACAGCAGAAGAGTTTTTGTCACACCACTTTCTTCGCACTCCTATAAGAAATCCCAAAAATTCAATGTCTGCTGGATTTGTAAGATCTTGAGTTAGTCTGTGAAGGCACTGGTATTTCCTGACCTTCTCATTGGCAGCAACTTTCAAGGAGGAGTTGGAGTGCTTGTTCCTGACTGTCATGTTCACCATGAATGCCTTTCCTCCTTTAACAAATATCAAATCTGGCTTGTATAACTTGTTGTAATTGTCTCTTGAAATATAGTCTAGTTCTTCTTTTTAGCAGCTCACAGATGTGTCTCTTTGTGCCTTTATTCCTGGTGTTTTGAATAATTGGACAGTTTCCTATAATACAGGCTGATGTTTCATTATCAGCACCACAATATTATCAAGTTTCCACAAGTACCCCTGGCCAGGATCTCTCTCTTGGGGCAGACATTGACTCTCAACTGTAATGCAGTTAACAATTTTCTATGAGGTGTGCTTCTGGTTTTCCTCCAATTACTGATATTACCATTTTCAAACTTCTAAATACCGTGGCCTTGGGATACGAGTAATTTTTGATATGATATGATATGATATGATACATGATATATATCATATGCCTTGGGCTACTTGGCCAATCCCTCCCAATTTCCATCAAAGTAGTTTATATGTTCCAAGAACTGTTTAGCATGGCTTTTCCTTTGGTTTGCCTTTTAAGAGTGTGCACATTTTTTGGCTGTGGTTTTAGTCTGTTTCCTTATTATCACCTCCAGCCTGGGCTTCGGTCCATACTTGGTGCTGATAGTAGCAGGGGATTTCATCACCTCTCCATTGGAATCCCAACCAAGCAGGCAGTTCAATTCCCACAAGCATGACTATATCAGCTCTTTCACTACTATGTTTAAGTTTAGTTAATAGCAGAAATAAAAACAGTATCTTTATAGCAAAACTGCTATAACATTATACATACAGCATGCATGTTAATATTTGCAAAAAACCAATATTATAATATGGATTTATATCATGATGGACATTTTCCAGCCCATTCCCAGCTCAAAGCAGAGGGAAGAAGAAAAGGAAAGAGCAGCCCTGACAGAATCCCAGAAAGATGGTGATGAGAAGGGGCCCAGCAGGGTGAGACACCTCAAAACCAGTGAAGGTGCAAATAAGACCATAGGAGCACAACCTACGAATTTGATTGAACATGGATTTGATTGAACTGGAAATGTGAGGTACAGAAATAGGAAAGAGAGAAAAAGAAAGAGGGAAAAGTTGAGGCTGGGACTGGGCAGCTGCTGGGAAGAGCCACAGAGCACAGCGCCTTTCACCAGCACGGCCAGAGCCCAAACTGAACAATTTGCTCAGTGGTAACTCCCCAGAGAGTGGCATGAAAAATGTGTTTCTTTTTGTGTTGATTTAAAAAGGTGTAATACAAGAAAATAAGAGACAAATAGTAAAGTAAAAGGTTACAATGGTTGGGAGTTTGGTATTTGGCTAAGAATACACTTTTTTTTTGAGGTATATTTTTTGAATTAATTAGCTTCTTGTATATTTATAGACTTACTTTTATTTTCAAACTGTTTTATAAATTACATTTTATAATTTAGGATTTGTTTTAAAGGTTATTTTATGAGTTTGGTTTTTAAGAGCATTTGTGGGTTTTGTTGTGCTTTTTAATTTAGTTTTTTTTAATAAGTTTTGATTTGTGGCTTTTAGTTTTTAGAGACAGTAGGTGTTGGTAATTGGTATATTAGCAATAGGTGTTTCTATTGAGTGTTATTTAATTAAGTAAGTAGTTTATTTATTACAAATACTCTTTATTAACCTATGTTACTTTTAAAGAAAACTATATTTAAAAAATTATTTCAACACTACACATACAGTATTTCTCTGAATATCCAGGAGAAGCCAATGCCATAACATGTGTTTGTAGCAGCGGCAGAGCCGCAGCGCCCAGCGCTCCCCACTCCCACCCCACCTGCGCCACCCCCTCGCATCCAGCGACCCCCGGGAGCGGAACTGGGGCTCGGGGGGAGGGGACGGCACGGACGGATCTGCACTGGGGGGCCCCAAGCCCCCTGCCCAGCCCTGTGAAGCGCGGAAAAACTCTCTATACCACACAAAATAAGGTATAAGAGTAGGAATGTATTTATTCAGCGCTGAGGGGGATAGCTCCTCCAAAACCACGCACTCCTTTGGCGATCTGCACCTCTCTTCTTATTCTCTACGAACTAGGATGTACAATACACCTAATACATATTCATTGCCTGTCCCCGATTCATATTAAAATTAGCTACACGCCTCTTTCTGCTCCACACTGCTCCTTGGGAAAAAGGTAACCATTTTCCTCTCAGTTGAACTTTTCATCTTGTCTCCTAGCACATATTCTTTTTACTCCTCTGCCCATCTTCTGGACTTTGATACCACTTTTCCGGGGTTCAGGGATCTGGAGAATCCCCCTTATCCTGTGGTGCCTTTGTCCTTGCATCCTGTTCGCCCACCCCAGCTCTTTATCTTATCCTGCAGCCTCGCTCTCCCCTGTTCTTGTAAGCACCGTAAATTCCAGCAAACATAGGGTTTTGTCAGCCCCCTTCTAGTCCAAGCATTTCTCGATGCTCGATTCCTAACTCTCAGTTGCTCTGTCTCCCCTGCAGGCTCAGGGGGTGCTGCCCCCTCCCCAACAGCCGCTGCTGCGGCGGCCGTGGGGCACAGGGGGTGGCAAAGGGGGGTCCGGGAGGCGAGCGGGGGAGCAGCGGGAGGAAGAGGAGGAGAGAGGAAGAGGAGGAGAGAGGAAGGGGAGGAGAGAGGAATGGGAGGAGAGAGGAAGGGGAGGAGCAGGAGCAGGAGGAGCAGGAGTGTAGCAGCAGGCGCAGGCGGAGAATCGCGGTGCTGCAGGGCGAGCCCGCTGAGCCCGCAGCTCCGCTGGCCCCGGCAGCATCGCATTCCTGCATCCCGCGGGTGAGCGCGGAGGGGAAGCTCGGCCCGGGGCTATCGCGGCAGCTCCGGCAGGGCTGGTTGGGTTTCGGATTCTTGGGGGATGGGGGGTGGGGTTTGTGCCTTGCAGATTCGGGAATCGAGTCCGAAATGTATTTGGGTGTCCCTGGGAGAGGTATTGTTTAATTGATGTGAGGAGGGGATGTTTCTGGCTCTTGCAGGAATCCAAAGCTGAGCCGTAAATGCTCCTTGGGGGGATTTGGAGGGGCCCACGTGGCGATGGCCCGGTCCCGGCGGGGCGGGACATCGGTTTTGGGGATTCCCGGGAGAGGCGGGGGATGAAAGGCGGGAGCCCCGGCGTGGGGAGAGGGGCGACAGCAGAGCTGGGGGACCCACGGCAGCCTGGAGGGGAGGTGGAGCCGGGAGATGAGTGGGGTGCGGGCCCCCCGAGCCTGGAAGGGCTGGCAGGAAACGGGGGAAGCCCTGAGTGCCTGGAGTGGGGGGATGCTGGAGAGGGGGACCCTGGGACCTGAGTCAGGATCAGGGCAGGATGAGCCCTGGGACTCACAAAACTCCCTCAGCGTGCCTGAGCAGGAGCCAGGAGAGGGGGAATCCCCAGGAGCCACGGGTCCCCATCAGCTCTGAGATCAGGAACCCCTAAAACCACAAAGTGAGCACAGTGTGAACAGGGATCTTCTGTGAGAGTGTTTTTGGGCTCCTTCGTGATTTTTTGAGGTTTTTATGGACACCAAACAGCCCAGGCATTTCTAGAGATGTACTCAGGCAGCAGGACCTTCAAAGCCATATCAATCACTTTGTTTTTCCCCTAAACCAAGATTTTCCATTCCCAAGTCTTATTCAGGTGTAGGAAAAGGCTGTGAGGAACAGGAAGATGCCCCCGGACAGCCAGGCAGGTGAGGAGGAAGTCACTGCCCCTTTCCCCCTCTGTCCTGCTGGGGAGGATTGGGGGCATCTCCTTCTCCTTCCCTCTGGCGCAGAGTCAAATCCCATCCTCTCCTTGTCCTTCCCCCACAGACCAGGAGCTGAGGACGGAGACCAGGGAGGACAAATCCCCACAGCAGAACCTCATGGAAGAGGTCGTTTGCAGCAGCTCCACAGTGCAGGAATCCAACAGGGAGGAAAAGCCGCGGAGATCTTGCACAAGGAGGGGCTGCAAACACAGATCATGGGGATCCGAGGAGGAAAGACCCAGCCTGGGCCGGGCAGGCAGCCAGAGATGTGGCCAGAGCTCTGAGCTGTGGGTCCATGAGCAGCTTCATGATGGCAAAAAGCCCCTTCAGTGTTTGGAATGTGGGAAGAGTTTCCGCACGAGCTCTGGCCTGGTCCGCCACCAGAAGATCCACACTGGGGAACGGCCCTATGAGTGTGGGAAATGTGGGAAGGGATTCAGAAACACCTCAGATCTGATCAGGCACCAGACAGTGCACACTGGGGAACGGCCCTACGTGTGTGGGGAATGTGGGAAGGGATTCAAGTGCAGCTCCAGCCTGATCCGCCACCAGAGGACCCACACTGGGCAACAGCCCTACGAGTGTGAGGAATGTGGGAAGCGCTTCAGTGTGAGGTCCAGTTTGACCCGCCACCAGAGGATCCACACTGGGGAACGGCCCTACGAGTGTGGGGAATGTGGCATGAGTTTCAGGATGCGCAGCGACCTCACCCACCACCAGAGGATCCACAGTGGGTTACGACCATATGTGTGTGGGGAATGTGGGAGGAGCTTTAGCCAGAACTCCAACCTGATTGTCCACCAGATGATCCACACTGGGGAACGAGCCTATGTGTGTGGGGAATGTGGGAAGAGCTTCAGCCAGAATCACAAACTGATTGTCCACCAGATCAGCTCACCTCTGAGCTGATCCACCACCAGACGGTGCACACCGGGGAACGGCCCTACAAGTGTGGGGAATGTGGGAAGGAATTCAGCCAGAGCTCCAGCCTGATCCGCCACCAGAGGACCCACACTGGGGAACAGTCCTATGTGTGTGGGGAATGTGGGAAGGGATTCCAAGACACCTCTGAACTAATGCAACACCTGACAGTGCACACCGGGGAACGGCCCTACGAGTGTGGGGAATGTGGGAAGAGCTTCAGCGTGAGGTCCAGTTTGATCCGCCACCAGAGGATCCACACTGGGGAACGGCCCTACAAGTGTGGGGAATGTGGGAAGGGCTACCTTGACACCTCTGAACTTAGGCAACACCTGACAGTGCACACCAGGGAACAGCCCTACAACTGTGGGAAATGTCGGAAGAGCTTCAGGCACAGATCCCACCTGAGTGTCCACCAGAGTATCCGCACCAGGGAGAAGCCCTATGAATGTCCTGAGTGTGGCAAGAGGTTTCAGAGGAGATGCAGTCTGCTAAAGCATCAGCAGATTCATGTAGAGGAGAGGAGAGGCCCTTCCGCTTCCCCTAGTGCAGGAAGGGCTTTAAGAAAAACTCCACCCTCGTCACCCACCAGTGGATCCACAGCAGGGAGAGGCCCTAACAGTGTGGGAAGAGCTTCTCCCAGAACTCTGCCATGACCCAGCACCAATGGGGGCACTGGCAAGGGAAGCTCTGTAAGTGCCCCGTGGGAAGAGGTTCCTGCACTGCTCCAGCTCCATCCCCTCTGTTGGACCCTGTTGGATGCTCCCCAGTGACCCTCGTTGGGCAGAGCCTTGGTGATCCATGGTCCTGGTGATCCATGTTGGGAACTCACCCGGCTGGTGGTCTCCACATCTTCCTGGCTTTCTGTAAGCACCTGGACTCAGCAGGCCAAAAACCCATTGGGATGCAGACTGACATGAGGAATTCATTTGGGACAGTGGATTTTACTTTCCACCCTGTGAGAGTCCGTGTGAGCCTCTCGTCTGTTTCTGCCCAACGACCCTCGCCTGAGGCCTGCGCTGGCCAGGGATGGGAGGAACACCAAGTGACTGTGAAAAGCAGGTGATGCCTACCAGGACTGGTTTCTCATGACAACTAGTCACGGGGCGCTTACTCAACAAAGCTCCCACAGATGGAAGAACAATGGACTGGTCCAGTATGGGCTGCCCTGCGTGTGTTCATGACAACAAAGATGGTTTGGTGTTCCTTGAAACGTCCTGTTTCCACCTGGTCCTCAGGGTAATGATCTCCACATACAATAGTCCATAAATCTTCCACCTTTTGGCCAGAAGCCACTCACTTTGGGAAAGGACTATAAAAGTGATTTTCTCAGAGGAGACCCCCGAGATCTCCCCAGATGGCAACAGACATCTGTTGGCTGGCTCCACGAGGATTCGTCTGCCCGTCTTGGTAGCTATAATCCCAACCCCCCTTTCTCTCTCTCTCTATCTCTCTTTCTGTCCCACTATTGCATTTTGGTTGGCACTAAATAAAGTGCATTTCTGTAAAAGTAAACTGGTTTTTTCCCCTGCTGTGTCTTTTGCACTCTGAGATCCCTAAAAGAACCAGTCACGACTCCCGCTCGGGTAGGGCAGATCATGTCAACAGCTTTGTAAAAACTATAACAGGAGGAAAGAAATCAGGTAAAAACTATGCAAAACCATCTAGAGCAGGAAAGAAATCAGGTAGAAACTCTGCAAAACCAAATAGAGCAGGAAATAAATCACAGCTATTTGCTACAACTATCACATACCTCACAACATGCAGATACACCTAATGAAAGAGAAGAAAAGGAAACATATCACATAAAGCAGATATACCCACAGAGAGAACTAGTACACATACAAAATTGTGGGGAAAATTGCTGCCTTAAAATGAGACCTCTCGTTAAAAAGGAATATAGATACCTGAATGATGAGGATTTTGACCCCCACATAACCTCCAAAGAAATACCATACACTGCTACTGAATTGGCCAAATTAAAGAAAGAATACTCACGTCCCCCCCCAAGAATCTGAGACTGAGTCTGTTTTTAGAGTTTCACTCACTGGAGGAGATCAAATTAAATGAAGTGAACAAGAAGCCAGTGGATACTGGGGGCCTGGAGTTTTCTTAACAACTGGAAACGCTCGTGTTCCGTGGTCTCTGACACAGCGTGCAGCCTACTGGGCTGGGGGACTTAGCCTCTAAAAAGAGGTGATCCTCTACCCATAACTGGCACCCCAAACCAACTCTTAGAAAACATTCAAAAAGCTGCCTGCTTGCAAATTATACATGAAATAAAATTCACTGCTGGCCATAAATCACCTATGCAATTATCTGTAAATGTAAAACAATATCCTTTTCTCTCTGGTGCCAAAGTAGAGATCAAACCGGTTATACACGACTTGCAAAACTCCCCTGTATGGCCAATCCAAAACCCCAAGCCTGACACTGTAGCTGTGTACCAATACATAGATGATGTATTGATAGGAGAAAAAGAAAAAGAAGAAGTGAGGGATGTGCAACAGAAAACAATTTCACACCTAGAAAACCTTGGTTTGAAGATTCCTTCAGGGAAAATTCAAAAAGCTTCTCAGGAAATGAAGTTTTTGAAGACAGCCACTACTGGGACTGCCCCTGCTGACGGGGTGGCCCAGAAATCCTCAGTAACAAAAGGAACTGTAAATAATCTGGCAATAACAGAAACTGAGATGTTGGGCAACAGCGATGACAAACCTGCCTCAATAATTAAAGTAGCCTCTGCTTTCTCCCCCAGACAATCTTTGTTCACTAATTCTTCATTCACTGATGCTTCTGCTGAACAAATTATTGCTGTGGGATTGGGTGGGTCTAGAGTTGGGGTGCTGATGGTTATTTGGGGTGTTTTCCAGCTTGAAGTTCAGAGTGCCTCCTTTGCTTGCAACTACACTGACTGTCATTTTGTGTTTAAAGGAGGTACAGAGTGGCTTCCTTCTTGGCAGCAAAATGATTGGGAAGTTAACAGAATTTCTATCTGCATAGTTCCATCATTTTAACCTCCTGCCTCTTTGTGGCAGATTCTGTTGTGTTTACTTTTCACAGAATAACGCCATGGAACATGAAGATTAATTGCTGAATCCCTCATCAAACCTGTATACAGTTATGGCACAGGACCTGTGTTTTATTTTGTGAAGATTCAAAATCAAAATTGAACTGTTGTACAATTTTTCCAAAAAAATTATGTGTGGGAAAAACAATACAAAATATAAAGGAGAACTTGATGTCAATGTTGTAACACCTACTACCCAACCACCGGTTATACTGAGCCTGAAAATTTTTGAAATTGGACCTTGGGTAATTCGAAAAGTGGCCAACAGCAAATATTGTTCAATTCGGCATGGTCTTTTAAACAAGTCAAATTGCCAATGCAAAACAATGTCTCAGTAATTCAGCCAGCTTGTTCACCTTTTCTAGGGGTGGACAAACAACCTGGTTGCAAAACCAGGAGGATCCTTCCAAGAAACAAACAAGAGGCATAACCGGTGTTGTGGGAACAGGATTGGGAATTTTAAATAGCATTGATTCAGGGGTATTAATGAACAAATTGGTTGCCACCACCAGAGACCTGACCAAATTGAAACAACCTCTGCAGTCCTCTTTAACAGCCCTGGGGATGCAACAGTGGTTTGCGTGGGTGCGGAGCCACTTGTGGAGGAATGCTGAGGGGATCAGCCAGACAATCAATGTGATTAATAAAGCATAATCCAGCTTTATTGAGAGCATCAGACAGTTTTATAGCCCAAAATAGCATAAATCAGCATTATTCATATTAGTACAGTCTTATTGGTTTTTACTATGTATGCCTTCTCTTACTATTGGGTATTACAAGTGTGAGATAATCACGCTTACTGAATTTCTAGCCAAAAATTATACGTGCTACCTCGCTGCTCATCTTCGCTGCTATTTCCCTTATTCTTACACTTATTGCTATATAGTATCCGTCCCAGGGTTATACCTCGCTTGCTACGTGCTTCCCTGGAAGTTAAGGCCTTGACTGAACAATGGGCATATGTATTACTTATCGACCAACTCTGCAAATGATGCTAGCTGCATTGCTTTTGCAAAAGTCTCTAAAAAGCAAACACTGCTGCTCAGCAAAATCTGCTTAAGAGCAAGGCCTAATTACTACTTAGCAGGAGCTGCTCACCTGCAACAAGGCCTCAGCTGAGCCATATCCACAGTTGTATACATGGATTTCTAACCAATTTTCAACAGTGTTTATTATCAAACATTTTACCAAATTGGGAAAAGGCAAATGTAAATGATCACAAATTGAGAATTGATGCTCTTGGTACTGCTCAAACCAACATCTCCTTAGCCCTCAGCTGTATCCAGGCACAGCTTTGGATGCAAACAGTTGTTACCTCAATTATAAGGGAAGGGGAAGAAGGCATCTTCCCTACTAAAATCCGGACAATAATTTGGGACACTGCTAATGATTTTGAAAGGAAGTTTCAGTCCTGGTGGAATTTGGTAAACTTTACCTACAACCCCAACACAAACACAGCCACAGCCTTTGTGTCAACAATACGCAACGCTGCAGTGCAATTGATATACCCCATCATTGCATTAGGATTGAATCACAATGGAACTATTCTCTATCCTTTCGAGCATAGAGAATGGGCCCGTCAAATTGGTAAGAAATGGCAAACTGTTAATTTGGAATCTGTTCGGGAGCAACAGGGTTTCATTTGTGAAAGCAATGCCATTGTGGCCCAAGACATGTTTAGACACAGAGCAAAATATTTGTCATTTTGAAATACACCTCGATGAGACTCCTGCAACAGTGCTGGTGTACATAGGAAATGGATGTGTGTGTGTAAGAACTGCTTGCAACTCAGTGTTTGTAGAAAATGTAACAGTGGATCTAAAAAAATCATTTAAATTTTTGTGTTTGTAATTTTACCACGATCATGGGCTGTGACTTTTCCTATACTGCTCCGGTTATGTCTTATCACCTTTTGCAATCCAATTTTACACTGATTCATCAGTTAGTGCCTGCTCACATCGGGATGAACCTCACTTTGATTAAACAATTGTTGCTTCACCAGGACTTAATTGGGATCTTGGGAAAGATCAAGAAAAATGGACAGAAGACCCTGGTGACAGTTCATCACGATGTGAGAGAAATACATTGGGTTTTAGAAAGGGTAAAAGGGGATACTGAACTCAGGTGGTGGGATACTCTTTGTGGGTGGTCACCTACTGCTACTGGCATCCTAAACAAATTGTGTCATCCCATTGTTGTGCTTTTGATTTTGGTTTGGATCGGTTTTGTTTTGTCAGGCATTCTATACATCCTGAATTGGAGAATGGTCAAAGGGTTGACACAATTGGCATCAACACTGGAAGCACATAATTTGATCACTACTCCATCTGCTAAAGATACCCCTAAAGTTATTGACACCAGACAAATTACATGAGCAGTAAAAGTCAGGCCTTTAACAGCAAACTGATTGGAATTGTTTGTTGCTTGTTATGATTGGTATGATTAGTTCTAGTAATGTTAAGCTTTTGATTGAAAATGGTTTTGGAAAATAATTGTTTTAATCATAAAAACATATTATAATGGATGCTGATTTGTTTTAATTTTAATTGGTTTTAGTTTAATTGTTTGAATGTTATTTCATTGATATGTTTTAATTCTAATTGTTAGACTTTTTTATTATTTGAATGTTATTTCATTGATTTGTTTTAATTCTAGTTGTTAGAGTTTTAATTCTAATTGTTAGAATTTTAATTGTTTGGAAGTTATTTCATTGATTTTGTTTTAATTCTAATTGTTTGAATTTTAATTGTTTGAATTTTAATTTTTGAATGTTATTTCATTTATTCATTTTGATTCTTTGAAAGTTATTTTAGCTAATAGCATTGTGATTTGTTTGAAAAATTATTTTAATCAATTTTGTTGTGATTATTTTGCTTTATTATTTTTCTGTTTATTTTCTTTTCTTTTCCTTTTCCTTTTCCCTTTTCCTTCTTATCCCTGGTTTTTAGTTTTCCCTGTTCTCGGGATGTGCTACCAATGGCGGGTCCTGAAGATGCTACAAGGTCACAACATCATGCTGATGGAGTTTCTCAGCGACGATCGTTGGTCACGGGGTGATGTGAGAGTCCGTGTGAGCCTCTCGTCTGTTTCTGCCCAACGACCCTCGCCTGAGGCCTGCGCTGGCCAGGGATGGGAGGAACGCCAAGTGACTGTGAAAAGCAGGTGATGCCTACCAGGACTGGTTTCTCATGAAATCTCATCACGGGGTGCTGACTCAACAAAGCTCCCACAGATGGAAGAACAATGGACTGGTCAGTATGGGCTGCCCTGCGTATGTTCATAACAACAAAGATGGTTTGGTGTGCCTTGAAACGTCCTGTTTCCTCAGCATAACGAGCTCCACATACAATAGTCCATAAATCTTCCACCTTTTGGCCAGAAGCCACTCGCTTTGGGAAAGGATTATAAATGTGATTTTCTCAGAGGAGACCCCTGAGATCTCCCCAGATGGCAACAGACATCTATTGGCTGGCTCCATGAGGATTCGTCTGCCTGTCTTGGTAGCTATAATCCCAACCCCCTTTTCTCTTTCTCTCTCTCTGTCCCACTATCGCATTTTGGTTGGCACTAAATAAAGTGCATTTCTGTAAAAGTAAACTGGTTTTGTCCCCTGCTGTGTCTTTTGCGCTCTGAGATCCATAAAAGAACCAGTCACGACTCCCGATCAGGTTGGGCAGATCGTGACACCATGACATAAAATACTTAATGGCATTGCTGCTATCCCCTACTGAGCTTTTGCTATGGAAGTTGGGGTGGAAGAGACAGTTAAATAAATTGCTTTCTGGAGCATGGGCTGGCATTACACTTGCCCAATTGGCAGGGGAGGGAACTGACCCAGACGAGCAGGCCTGAGATTTGCAAAGACCAGTGTTAAATGACATGATGGAAGTGGCTAAAAAGGCCTTTTTACAAGTACCTGAGGCCAGTAAGCTGCAATTGAACTTTGCTGTTATAAGGCAAGGCCCTACAGAGCCTTATATGACTTTTCTGGATAGGGTTAAACTCACTATTGATAAACAAGTGGCTGAGGACCAGGTTTGGGAAGCTGAAACAGCTAGCAGTGGTCAATGCTAACCCCAAATATAAGAAGGGCTTAAAGGCTTTGCCCCCTGACCCTGAGACCACCATCCCCCAGATGTTCTGGGCTTGTAATAAGCTGGATACTCCAGAGTATGTTGCCTCCCTCCAAGGAAAAGTATTAGCCAATGCCTTGATTGAATCTCAAAAGCGTCCTCAAAGACAGCAGAACCAAAAGCCAGGACAATGCTTTAATTGTGGCCAAAATGAACACTGGGAAGGAACTATTGCAAACCCAAAAAGAGAACTCTCAAAAACTTTGTGACTGGAATAAACCAGGCCAGATACAAACTCTTGTCATCAAGTCCAGGTACATTGCTGCAGCCAGTGAGGAAACTCCAAGCAGAGCACAGGACAGTGGCACGTGGAGACACAAGAACCCCCATGGCTGAACACTGGCAAAACAGACATTGGAACCCACCAAACCTCTTTTTGCAACACCTCCTCAGGGACCTGCCTGTCTCAGTACCGTGCAGCTCCTGACTGGAGCTGTCACCTGCCCGGTCAGTAATGATAACTGATTTTATCCATCATGTTATCTCTACAGGCCAGCTAGGGCCAGAACTGAGGTTTTCTCAATATTGGACTAGGCAGACATAGTATTGAAGATTTCTATGTGTTGCCCACTGTTTTAACAGTTACTTTTAATCAGGTGATTACAGGGATAGCACGGTGCCCTAACCCTCTTTGTTTCATCCTCCAAGGAACAGTTTTCACTCGGGTTTTCCTGTTGCCTGCAGTTGACAATGATGATGCTGATGAAAATTACATTGCATGGTCCCAGTGGACTGGCCTGGATAAGACTGAAATCACCTGTGGTGTTACCTGCCTGGGAAAAACTGTCACCTGGACAGGCCTCGTCAACACAGGAGCAGACGTGACCATTATCTCACACAAGTATTGGCCAACTGAGTGGACTCTTGTTCCTTCACTAGATAGACTTGTGGGAATTGGGGGGCACAGCAACACAATGAGGAGTTTACATCCTGTTTCATTTAAAGGACTGGAGGGCCATGTGGCCACTACCAAGCCATTTATTATAAAAAAGTGCATGTTTGAGGTAGAGATCTCCTGTCCCACCATGGACTGAGACTCGAAACAAATTTTTAGCAAAGACTACTGATGAGCACGGTGCTGTAAAACTCACTTGGACCTCAGGCAAACCCATCTGGATTGATCATTGGCCCCTTCCCATCAAAAAGCTGTCCACACTCGAGTCTCTAGCTTGTGAACAACTGGAAAAAGGGGCATGTTGTCCCTACAAATAGTCCCTGGAAAATCCCCTTTTCTTTATCAGAAAGCCACATAGTGAGAAGTGGACGCTGCTTCAAGACCTGAGAAGAATAAATGAAATGATTGAGGAGATGGACTGTTGCAGACAGGATTGCCCCTCTCTTAACGTGATCCCCAGGGACTGGTTGTTAATGATTATTGATCTGAAGGATTGCTTTTTCAGGATCCCTTTATATCCAGAGTTTGTGTCAAGATTCTCCTTTTCCATTCCTTCCATCCACCAACAGTCACTGCTGAAAAGGCACCATAGGACCGTCCTGCCACAAGGGATGTGGGACTCCCCAACAATGTGCCAATGGTACATGGCAAGGATCCTTTCACCCAAGAGAAATTTCCCCCAGGTAATGATACTGCACTACATGGATGGCCCCCGGCAGCTACAGCAAGCCCGGATAAAATGTTCCAAATAAAACAGATTTTCCTGGCTGCCTTAGGCAGACATCAGCTACAAAGTGATTAAATGCAAGCAAGGCCTAGGCTTACTTAGGCTATCAGCTCTTGTGTGATTTCATTTTGATTGCAGCACTTCCTTAGCCAGAGAGAAAGAGATTTGGGAATGCTGCACAGGAATTCCGCAGGCAACTTGATTTCTACGAAGGGACCCAGCAGCAAATCCAAATACGTAGAATATCAAAGGGGTTTTATAGGGTTGGGGTGGCTTCAGAAGTGGACCAATAAAATTAGAGATTGAAAAACTATCCAACTACTTTAATGTTTTAGGTGAGAGTGACCAATTACTTAGAAGGAAAAAAGACCAGTTAGAACACTAAAAGATAACATGGGGGTCTATAGGGGTTGAACATTTCTCTAGCATGAGTCATCCTAAGGAAGGATTTCTTATCTAAGGGGTAAGTTTCCAAGGGGGCCCTGAAGGGGTGTCTGAATCATCCACAATGGATGACATCCTGATTGCCTCAGAAAAGGAGACCACCATGGAACTTGTCACCACCAACATTTTAGAGGAGATCATAAGTCTGGTCTACAAGTAGCCAAAGATGAAGTGCAGTGATCCTCCCCTTGCAGGTACCCAGGGTACAGGCTCACTGTCGCACCACAGATCAGCCACCTGCAGGAGGAACTCACCACCTTACACCCTCTGCAGAAACTCAATTAACGGGGTTAGGACCCTCCCTGGAATCACAAACCAGGATTTGGCTCCTTTATTTGATTTATTAAGGGGGGACACGGACCTGAACTCTCCCAGAGACTTCACACCAGATGCCAGAACCAGGTTGGATAAAGTGGCTACAGCACTGCACACTCACCAAGCCCACTGATACCACCCAGAGTCACATTTTTGATTTTCTGTTTTAGGAGAATGCCCACATTTTTGTGGTTCAATTTTTCAATGGAAAAAGGATTTGTCTGTCCTTTTGTTAATTTTACAATGGATCTTCCTATCTTATCAGATGCCCAAAACAATCACTACTTGTCCTGAAATCCTTTCTCAGCTGATCACGAAATCCCAATCCCGAGTTTTAACCTTTTCCAGAAATTATTTCTGTTATGTTTATACTCATTACTCCCCTGTATTTAGAATTTTTACTTCAGCAATCTGAGGTTTCTCAAATTGCTTTAGCAGCTTTTATGGGACAAATCTCAGTTCATTTCCCAAAACATAAATTACTACACCTTCCTTTGAATTTTACCCAAAAACCCCTAGATAGTCACACCCCTCTTAATGCTCTTAATATTTTTACAGATGGCTCTGGCAAATTGCATAAATCAGTTATCACCTGGAAAGACCCTAACAATGATAACTGGGAATCAGACATTGAACTTGTAGAAGGATCAACACAGATTGTAGAACTTGCAGTGATTGTCCGTGTTTTCTCCAAGTTTTTAATTCCTTTCAATTTAGTTACAGATTCATTTTATGATACGGCATTGGGGAATGAGCAGAAGGTTCCCTCCTCAAATTTATCACTAATGAAAACCTATATATACATATAATATATAATATATAATATATAATATATAATATATAATATATAATATATAATATATAATATATAATATATATAATATATAAAATATATATATATATAATATAAAATTTGCTCAAAATTTTCTTTTTTAAGAAAACAACCTTATTTTGTCACCCATGTTGGTTCACGTACCAACCTACCTGGAAGTGAATTCAGGGCTGAAGGTAATGCCCATGCTGATCACCTCACCACGCCCATTCAAACCACCCTTCCAAATTTTTTTGAATAAGCCCATTTAAGTCACTCTTTTTTCACCAAAATGTCCCATCCCTCATAAGATCTTTTAATCTAACTAATGATCAGTCCCACATGATCATCAGCTCCTGTCCTGATTGCCAGCAGCAATCCATTCTCTCGGGGGGAGATGGTGTAAACCCCAGGGGACTCAATAGGTGATGGTGATCAGGAAATGACCATGAGATGACCATAAGATGATCAGGACAATGAGATGACCACATCAGGGCCACCTCAAGCCCATGGCTGTGCCATGGCCAACCCATGGTCATTTCTTGGTCCAAACCATCTCATGGGGCTGTGGTTGTGTCATGGTCATCCCATGGTCATCTCAGGGCTGTGTCACTCATGGCCACTCTCATCTCATGGCCATGGTCATGAGCAGAAACCTCTCTGAGATCCCAAACCCCAATTTTGGGACACTCAAGGACCATTGGGGACAATGAGGCCTGGCCTGATCCCTCCCCCCATCCCACTGCCCCTCCAGGAGCCTGACACAGCCAAACCCTTCTGGGGACACCTCGGACATGGGACACAGAGCGGGAAATGAATCCTGGGGGATGGAGCCAAGTATGGCTGGCAAGTCCCCATGTCAGTCCTGGTGTTCCCATCCCAATCCTGGTGTCCCCATCCCAGTCCTGATGTCCCCATCCCAGTCCTGGTGTCCCCATCCCAATCTTGGTGTCCTCATCCCAATCCTGGTGTCCTCATCCTGTTCTTGGCATCCCTATTCTCATTCCTGGCTCCCAGAGAGGAACTGACAGACACTGGAGGAGGGAACCTGGATTTATTGCCTCAAGCAGGATTTATTGCCCCAAGCAGGATTTATTGCCCAAAGCAGGATAATTTCACACCAGAACTAAAGCATTGGGAATGTTTGTGGTTCTTGGCTTTAAAGAAGCCAAAATGGGAAATTGATCCATTAGCAGGAGCTGTGGGTGGGTAAAAACATGGAGAGGAGCTCTGCTGGAAAGCCTCAGTTTCCTGGGAACAGGAAGGGGCTGGATCAAGCTCTGTGGATTGCTCAGGGAGTGATTCCTGCTGAGATGAGAGAGGGTCACAGTGTCACCCTGTCCCTGTCCCCATCCCACAGGATGGGCCTGGCTGGAGTCCATGGAGAGCAGGAGCTGCTTCAGATCCAACCGGATCCTGCCCACTCCTGCTCCATCCATCCATCCCACCCAAACCCACTCTGGAATCCCAACCTGATCCTGTCTCATCCATCCCACACCAATCCTGCCCTGTCCACTCTTCCATCATCCATCCATCCATCCATCATCCATCCATCCATCCATCCATCATCTATTCCATCATCCCAACTGATCCTGCTCCAGAATTCAGCCCCGATCCCACTCCAGAATTCAATCTCATCCTGCTCTGGACCCCTCCTCTGATCCAGAATCCCTCCCTGATTCCAATCTGTCCATCCTGTCCCAATCCCCCTCTGGAATCCCACCCTGACCCCACTCCGTACCTGCAGTCAAGCTGTGGTTCCCACATCATTCCCTGCAGAAAGAGAAGATCCATGAGATTCCAGCACGGATCACACACTGGGATTAACCCCAGGATCCATTCTGGGATCCACATGGAGGGGATCCAGAGCTGGATCCGCCACTGGTACTCACTGGCTGCCATGTTGTATCCATTCCGGTCCACCCTCCCTGTGGAAAAACAGTGGGATCAGCATTGGTGGCACAGGATTCCCAGAACGGTGCTGGGTGGATCTGTGCCCCTTCCTGACCCCCATCCCGTGTGTTACCAGATTGGAGCTTCCAGACGACGAATCCAACGAGGACAATGAGGATGATGATGGCAACAATGGACACAGCGACCACCACGGTGAGATTCCCACCAGATGTCGGCTCTGGGAATCGAGGGATGGTGAGGAGGAGGAGGGGAATCCCCATCTGGGAATTCCAACTCCCCAGTTGCCACATTCCACATTCCCAGCCTCACCCCAAGCGAAGATCCCGGGCTCCGACATTCCGGGATGCTCCACCCGGCACCGGTACTGCTCCCGCTCCTCCGGCCGCGCCTCGATCCTGGCCCAGGTATGGAAGGTGCCGTCGCTGTTGGGAACGACCCCGCCCCACTCCGTCTCCTGATCCCGGATTTCATCCCCCTTCATCCAGTTGACCGCGATGACCTTGGGGTAGAATCCGTACGCGTGGCAGGACAAGATCAGCATCCCGTGTTCCTCTTTTCCAGACACATGGACATCAGGGGGCTCTGGAATGGGATAACAGTGAGAGACGTCCATGGAATTCCATGGGAATGGGATGGGGGTGAGAATTGCCCATGGAATTCCCTGGGAATGGGATGGAGCTGAGATCTGCACATGGAATTCTCACAAGAATGGGATGGGGGTGAGATCTGCCCATGGAATTCCCACTGGAATGGGATGGGGTTTTTAATGTGCCCATGGAATTCAATGGGAATGGAACAGGGGTGAGATCTGCCCACGGAATTTCCACAGGAAATATAGGGTTCCCAAGTCCTCCATTCCCAAATCTCACATTCCCACAGGAATTCTGCTCCCACCTTTGCGGTCCAGCTCCTTTTGCCCATATCCGACGTATCTCTGGAGCCACTCTGGGCAGATGTGCTCCAGGTAATTCGTCACCCTCTCAGCCTCATTCGTTTCATCTTCCCAGTACCTCCTGGTGACCTCAGCAGCGCTGTCGGCCACCACCAATCTCCTGGATTCCAGGTCAAAGGAGATGAAATCCTGCCCGTCGTAGCCATCCCGGCGGGATCCACGGATGCTCCCGTCAGACAGGAGGTCACAGCCATAAACTCGCAACCTTGTGTGAAAACCTGGGGGAATTGTACCCACAGAGACTCATGGAATTGTGTCCCAGCCCCACACAGCCCCATCCCAGCCCTATGGAGCACCAGGGTCTGATGAAGACCCAGAGAGCCTCATCCCAGCCCCACAGATCCCCATCCCAACACCATGGATCTCATCCCAGACCCACAGATCCCCATCCCAGACCCATGGATCCCATCCCAACCCATGCAGCACAAGATATCCCATACCAGCCTAATGGATCACCATCTCTGCCTCTTGGCACTCTGTCAATCCACATCCAAGCCCGATAAATCCCATTCAAGCACTATAGATCCCCACTCCAGCCCCACAGATCTCAGCTCATCTCCATGGATCCCATCCCAGCCCCACAGATCCCATCCCAACCCCACGGATCCCATCCCAACTCATCCATCCACATCCCAGCCCCACAGATTCCCCCCACTCGCCCCTGCTCTGGTTGTACCAGTCCCGCAGTATCTCCAGGTTCCTGGCAGCCACGTACTGTTTCCCCACATAGATCTGGGTGTTCCCATCCCAATATTCCGGCTCTGCTCCGTCCTTTATCCACTGTGTCAGCGGCTCCATCCAGCCCCGCTCGCTGTCGCAGCGTGTGAAGGGGATCCCATCCAGGTACCCAATGGCCATGAACTGGGGGATCCCCGGGCTGGGCTCTGACACTGCCACATCCAGGTAGTGCAGGGAGTGGAGAACTGGGGGGACACAGAGATTTGGGGGGGGTCGAGGGGTCATGGATCAATGAAAGGGGAACTGGGAGAGCAGGAAAAGGGGTGCATGGGGTCCCAGTGGCCAGGAATAGGGGCTCAGGGGATCCCTGTGCCCAGGAAAGGGGGTCCAAGGGTCCCCAGTGCCAAGGAAAGAGGGGTCACAAGGTGGGGAGACCCGGGATGGCTGGAATGGGGTGTTTGGGGGTCCTTGATGCAGAGGGAAAGAGGGGCTGGGGGATGAGAAAAGCAGGAATGGGGGTCCAGAGGGACTCAGAGTCAAGGAAATTGTGGGTTTGGAGCTGGGGAAGGCGGGATGGATGGGAAAGGGGGTGCAGGGGGGGATTGGTACTGGATAAGGGAGTGCAGGGAGGTGCCTTCCTTTCCACTGGGACTGGGAATTCAGGGGGGTCCCAGAGCCAAGAATCCCCCCTGGGAGCCTCCACGATACCCCAGGGACCCTCCCAGACCCCCCGCAGGACGAGCAGGGAGTGGAGATCTGGGGTGATGCAGAGACTGGGGGGGCAGGAAGCGGAACGGGGAGAGCCAGGAAGAGTCCAAGGTACAAAGGAGGGACTGGGAGAGGCGGGATGGGGGATCCAGGGGGTCCCTGTGCCCAGGAAAGGGGCTCCAGGGGTCCCCGGTGTTGAGGGAAAGGGGGGGCTGGGGCTGGGAGAGGCGAGCGGATCCCGGAGGCGCAGCCTGGGAGACGGGAAAGAGACCGAGGGAGTGCGGTGGGGGAGGGGCCGGGGGAAAGGGGGAATTCCAGGGAGTTCATCTGGATCCCGTTGGATCCCCGCTGAGACCCCCCTGAGACCCCTGGGACCCTCTGGGACCCCGTTTCGGGAAACGCCGGGAGTAGAAAACGGGGGGGACACGGAAAGTTGGGAGGTTCGGGGGGTCCAAAGGTCAAGAAAAAGGGCGGGACTCGGGTCTGGGAAAAGCGGGATGCCCGAAAAGGGGGTGCAGGGGGGTCTGGAAATGTTCTGGAAATGGAGATTCGGGAGTGCCCCAGTGCCGGGAATGGCGTTTCAGGGGGCTCCCAGTGTTGCCCGATGCCCCAAACAGAACACAAACTAACAGAGTTAGTTTATGCGGTGCTTTATTCAGGGCCCGGGGAACCTGCGGACTAGCGTCCAAAGTCAGGATCCCACAGCTCCCTTTTTCCATCAGGTTTTTATACCTTTTTACAAAGTGGTCTACGTGCAGAAATACACATTCTTCAAAACAATACAGATACATAAATCTTGCAGGTATCATTCCTAAAAGTTATAAATTCTGCATGCTTGTCTACTTAGAACTATAGGCTACCCCCCTTAATCCCCCTTGTATATTTGCCCATCACCAGAATCCTTTAATTATTATTATTATACTTTAGCCTTATCTTGAAAGTTTCTAGATGTCCTATATGCCCTACTAAATCCTTTGATTATTGTTTTCACAGTTCTAAATGTTCTATATGCTCTACTAATTCTTTTCACTATTGTTTCACAAGGTAGGTTCTCAGGGCCTGTCCGAAAACTGCAGTTTTCTAAGCCTTAGCATGACTACTACTATATCTACATTAGTCCTTTTTCTCATTATTTCGGTATCAACTCCCCCCTTTTGAGCATTCTTCAGATTTTCTGCAAGGATGCTCAATTCTTCAAGTTGTGGTTTCTATGTAGAACGGTGAGTCTTCTTTTCGAGTTGGCAGGATTACTTCTTTCCGGGTCAGTGCTCTCATGACACGTCGAGTATTAGTTCCCTCTCTGGCAATCATTCCTAAAAGACATCTATACATAATCATGCATACTACAATAATTAATACAATCATTATTACATATTGTACAATTGATGATATCCAACCAGAGACTTGGATTCCTAGGGAGCTAAACAGTGCTCCTACCCAGTTATGTTCAGCTTCTTCCTGGACTTCATGCACTTTTGTTTTAATTTGTTCCAATTGACTTATGTCCTTTTTTACTTCTTCTGTGACATTTGGGATATGTATGCAGCAATGATTAACCTTTCCTTGGAGGTATCCACAGACTCCATGTTCTTTTAATAAAAGCAAATCTAATGCCATTCTATTTTGGATTGTCATTTTTGTTGTTGCCTGCAATTGTAAATTTAGATCCTTAAATCCTTTCTTTGTAACGGTAGCTAACCTCTCAGTTTGTCCTAGTAATTTGTACAGCATCTCCCGGTTTCTATATGTAGAAATTGGTGCAAACAAGGATTCCAATACCCACCCAAATTTAACTCCTGATGAGGGTTCATGCCATTCATCTTCATTTCCCTGTCCTAGTTCTTCTGCTACCTTATTTATTTCTCTCTTTGCTCGTGACTGCATCTCTTTCTTCGTTAATTTAGACTGTTTCTAAAAAGGACATAATGTGGGAACCCCTAAGGTAATTTGTGTTACAGGCCCGTCTAATGGCAAATGTGTTGTCTATTGTCCATGTCCCATAATCCATACTAAATTTCCTGGACTCCTGATAGTTGTATCTTTACAGCTCAAAGTTTTACCCTTCTGGTCCTGCGGGAAAGCACTTCCTGGAATTGTATGGTTAAGTTTTCTACACTCACAACCCCATTTTATAAGCATTCTGACCGGTGCCAAACTAATTTGATTCTCTGGAGTGTCACAGGTGAGAATTTGGGTGCAGTTCCAATTTTCTTTTGTGGCGCTCAAAGTTTTTGTAGATGTGCTGGTTTGAGATACTTCTGTGTGAGTGGCATTTCTGCTTCCCGTCCATTGGACACACCAATTAACTTGTCCAATGTAACTATAATGTTCTAATATGCTGGGGCCCCATACCGTTTTCCAACTGTCCCACGAGGATTCCTGCCGGGATGAGTTCTGGCATATCATTTCATAATAGCTTTCATTTTTAGGTATTCTTTTCTTTTGCCAATGTGGTAGAAAACATTCCCACTTAGCATCTTCAGGTTTTACTTTTCCCCCCTGTCGCTAATTGAATTCCCCAATCCCTAATTTGTCCTAACCTTCCATGGCTAATTAGACAATCCTTATAGGTTAATATTCTTAATGTTTCTCCAACCTTTTCCCATTTTACTTCAATTTCGATTTTATTTCGTAATTTTAATTCACAACTTCCATTCTTACCCCTTTTTATTAGGGGTAAATTTCCTACTGGAATCACTCCCCAAGGGATTGGTTCCCCTGCAGCTTGTGGCAGAGGTAAACATGCCGTTATTTTTGATACGTTTTGTATTTGTCCAAAATCTCGAATTAACCCTACTACTAAATTTTGTTGTTCCTGGTTTCTCTGTAGTGCCAGGCTTGTATCTCTCAATCCATTCCACATATTTACTCGTGCACTGACTGGTATTACCTGCACCGAGTACCCCCTTCGGGTTTTATTTTCCTTTAAAATACCTACATTTATGTCCCCATAATCAAAGTTTTCTTTAATCCACACAATGCATGAGAATTGTCCTACCTGATCAGCTTGCATATGAGATATTGTCAATGTGGTGTTACCTCTTTGCTGTTCCATATCCCAAAATGTCACGATTCCTTCTGTAAATACTTCGTCTGTGGTGATTTGTCTCCAGGCTACCTTTACTTCTTTTAATCCAGCTCTCTGGTTGTCAGAAAACAAACAGGTTAAATTTATTCCCACACCTTCTGGCACCATTACATCTGGCTCCGGAACTGTAATTTTAACAAATGCTTCTCCCACCTGCATTATACAGACTAATGTTAAAAGAACTAAGTCCTTGCCCTGAACACCAGCTTTGTTGCAGACAGAGGCTGTACTTCCCATCTTGACGGGACCTTCTTGATTCGAGTGTAGTGAATCCAGTTGTCGATCCCTTGGACTTTCACTGCCGTGTAGGTAGTCATGATCACTTGGTGAGGACCGCCCCATACTTCTTTCAAGGGTTCTGTATTCCAGTTCTTTACATATACTTGATCTCCTGGCTGGATGTCATGGACAGGATTTTCCAAGGGCAGAGGCCGGTTCCACTGCAATGCTCCCCGCAGCGCTGTAAGGACTTTATTTAAAGACAAAATGTAACTCAACAATACTTGATCTCCTACTAAGTGAGGGTCCCCTTTGTAAGTTGCAGCATGATATGGCTTGCCATACAAAATTTCGTATGGACTTACTCCTATCTTTTCTCTGGGTTTAATCCTGATTCTTAGCAAGGCTAGAGGTAGTGCCTGGGGCCACTGTATCTTTGCTTCCTGACAAATTTTCTTAATCTGCCTTTTTAATGTCTGATTCATCCGTTTTACCTGGCCACTAGATTGTGGTCTCCAGGGCGTATGGAGATCCCAGGCTATCCCTAATACTCTGGCTACTTCTTGGACTACTCCAGCTACAAAGTGAGGTCCCCTATCTGAGGACATTCCTAATGGGATCCCAAATCTAGGAATGATTTCTCGTAGTAAGGTTTTAATTACTTCCTTTGCCTGGTTAGTCCTGCACGGGAAAGCTTCCGGCCACCCTGAAAAAGTACACACATACACCAGTAAATAACGGTACCCTTGTGCTTTTGGTAGCTCTGAGAAATCTATTTGCCAATAGTCTCCTGGTTGCGGCCCTACTTGTAACTTTCCTAGTTGTATTTGCCTTCGTGTCACTGGGTTATTTTTAATACAGACAGGACACGTGGCGTTAATCCGTTTTGCCATTGTTAACATCTGGTTGGAAATCACCTCATGTTTTAAAAATTGTACCAATGCGTCTGCTCCCCAATGGCACTTGTTATGTTCGATTTCTAAAATTGTTTCCATTACTTTTGTCGGCAGTAGAACCTGACCTACAGCTGTGACATACCATCCTTTTTCATTCTTCTGGGCCTGGAGAAATTGAGCAAGCTTCTCATCTTCATGTGTATACCATGGTTTCTGCTCAAGAAAAGAAGTTGCAGGGTTAATTCGCACTGGCAATAAAGCTAATTGTGTCCATACCTCTCGGGCAACCTGTTTGGCAACTCTGTCAGCCAACTGGTTTCCTTGGAACGCTTTTCCCTCTTCCTTTTGATGTCCTTTTACATGCATCACTGCCACTGCCTGAGGTTTATGCACTGCTTCCAATAGTGCTAATATTTGTTCTTTGTGCTTAATTTCTGATCCTTGAGAATTCAACAGTCCTCTTTCTTTCCATAGTGCTCCATGTACATGTATTACTCCAAAGGCGTATTTTGAATCAGTCCAAATGTTTACTCTTTTCCCTTGACTCAATTCTAAGGCTCTCACCAGAGCATGTATCTCGGCTTTCTGGGCTGAAGTTCCCGGGGTTAAAGCTTGAGCTTCTATTATTTGTGTCAAAGTCACTACTGCATATCCCGCATACCTGGTTCCGTTTTCCACAAAGCTGGATCCATCTGTAAACAGTTCCCATTCCGGATTCTCCAAAGGCTCGTCTTTCAGGTCCTTCTGGCTGGCATACACCTGTTCAATGATTTCTACGCAGTCATGTGTCAATTCGCCTCCTTCTTCCTGGCTGCTGCTCCTAAGAAATTCTGCTGGGTTGAGATGATTAGTTATTTTTAATTTAATGTCATCTTGTTCTCGGAGAAGTGCCTGGTATTGTAACATGCGGCTTGATGAGAGCCAATGCCCCCCCTTTTGTTCCAAAACCGCAATGACCATGTGGGGAACAAATACTTCCATCCTTTTCCCCAGAGTCAATTTTCTGGCTTCCCGAATTAGAAGCACTGTTGCTGCCACAGCTCTAAGACAACCTGGCCATCCGGCACTTACAGTGTCTAGCTGCTTTGAGAAGTACCCCACCGGGCGCTTCCATGAGCCCAGTTTTTGTGTGAGCACCCCTATTGCCAGTCTCTGTCTCTCATTTACGTATAGTTGAAAAGGTTTTGTAAGATCTGGCAATCCTAGTGCTGGGGCTTCCTTTAAGGCTTGTTTCAGACTCTGGAATGCTTTTTCTTGAGTTTGTCCCCACTGAAACACAGGGCTTTTGGCTGCCTCATACAGGGGTTTTGCTTTTAGTCCAAATTCTGGGATCCACAAGCGGCACCACCCTACCATGCCCAAAAAGGATCTTAACTCTTGTGGATTTCGTGGTGTGGGTATGGTGCAAATTGCTTGTATTCGATTAACTCCCAACTTTCGCACCCCTTGTGAAATTTCGCAGCCTAGGTAAATTACTTGGGTTCTTACCAGCTGAGCTTTTTCTTTCGATACTCGGTATCCAGCTTGTCCCAGCATATTAAGTAATCCAATAGTGAGTCTGAGGCAAACATCCTTTTCTGTGGAGGCTATAAAGATGTCATCAACATATTGTAGGAGAACATATAAGAAAGGTGATTCTTTTACCTGAGTCGTCTTCCATTCTTCTAACTCTCGAGCCAATTGATTTCCAAAAATAGTTGGTGAGTTTTTGAATCCTTGTGGTAGACGCGTCCAGGTGAGCTGCTTCTTGCGTCCCGTGTCTGGGTTCTCCCACTCAAAGGCAAAGTATTTCCTACTTTCAAGTGCCAAGGGGATACAGAAAAATGCATCTTTCAAATCAATCACTGTGAACCACTTAAACCTTTCCGACACAGCTGTCAACAATGTATACGGATTAGCTACTACTGGGTGTATATCTTTAGTGATGTTATTAATTGCTCTTAAATCTTGAACTAATCTATACTTACCATTTGGCTTTCTGACTGGGAATATCGGAGTATTGAATTCTGACTCACATTCCTGTAAAATTCCCAAGCTAAGAAATTGTTCAATCATGGGTGCTATTCCTATTCGTGCTTCCAATTTCAAAGGATATTGTCTTACCCTTACTGGGGAGGCTCCTTCCTTTAGTTCTATTACAACCGGTTGTGCTGCTTTTGATTTTCCAGGTACTCCTGTTTCCCATACCCATGGTACTACAGCTTGTTCTATTTCTTGTGGTATTTCTGCTGCTTCAACTTCTTTTACTACAAACAACTTAGCAATATTCTCCTCAGGAAATTTCAATCTTACTCTACCTTTTTCAAATATTATCTTTGCCTCTAACATTGACAATAGATCCCTCCCGAATAGCGATTCTGGGCTATTTGGCATATATAAAAATTGATGATCAAATTCTTTCCCCCCAAATTTTATATCTAATGGCCGCAAAAATGTTCGTTCCTCAACTTGTCCCGTAACCCCCACCACTTGGATAGTAGAATCACTCAAAGGTCCTAGCTTAGTGTTAACAGCTGAATATGATGCCCCCGTATCTACTCTAAATTCTAATGGTTCCCCATCTACTTCCATTATTACCTTTAAATCCTGGTCTAGTCAGCTCTGATTTTGGTAATTCCCCATCATGAGGGCTTGGGCGACACCTTGGGGATTTCCCGGGAAAGCACCTGTATTATTCATCAATCCCTGATTTCCATTCCCGCTGGCTATAATTCCTCCCCCAAAACCCATGCCTTGGTTGAGAGGACACTCATTTTTCCAATGTCCTCTATTTTTACATAGAGCACATTGATCTATCCCTAGTTGTATTCTCCCTCTTCCCATATTAAATTGACCCATAAGTCCTCCCGCACCCATTGGCATTCCCCCCTTTGCTATTCCCCTTCCCCCTCCTCGTCCACGTCCACGACTCCCCCCTCTCATATTATTTCCAGCCGCTTGCTGTAACACTGCCAACATAGTAGCCTGCTGTTTCCTGGCCGTTTCTTTTTCCCTATTATTATATACCTTCCATGCAACTTCCAACAGTTTATCTAAATTCCGAGTATCCTCTCCCTCCAGTTTTTGTAATTTCTTTCTAATATCTTCCTGAGACTGCCCCATAAAAATTAATGCTAGCTGTAATTTTCCCGATTCCCCTTCAACTTCTAAATTAGTGTATCTACGAGCTGTCTCCTTAAGCCGCTCTAAAAAGGTTGACGGAGACTCATTCTTTTCCTGCCTGACCGAATACAACTTAGACCAATTCAAAGTTTTTGGTATTCCATTCCGTATTCCTTCTGTTAGCAAATCCTGATAAGCTTTAAGTCTCCGAGAACCGCCCGTCGAGTTGGGATCCCACTCCGGATCTTCCCTAGGTACCAAATCATTTACTGTACCATCCACAAGCCGCAACCTAATCATTTCTCGTGCTTTCTCTGTCATAGCTTTAAACACCATTTCCTTTTCAGTAGAATCCATTATTGTGTCTAACAAAACTTGTAAATCATTCCAATCTGGGTTCTGAGTCTTAATTACCATTTTTACCACCCGCGCAGTTCGTTCAGGATCCTCCCGATACGCCCCCGCTGATTGTTTCCAAATTAGTAAATCATTCGGAGAGAAGGGAACTTTCACTATGACCCGTTCCCCCTGCGGCCCGACAGCTTCACGGAGCGGAACCATTAAATGAGCACCTTCTTCCTTTTTCTTCCTTTCCACCTCCCACCGCCCTCTCCGAGTTCTTTCACATAAGGGGGTCCGAGGTATATCAGTGGTTTCTATTTTTGCTTCCCGATCCCCCCTTTCTACCTCTGGCATACTTTCTCCACGTTCCTCCACCGGAGGGGCACTAGGGGCTATCAGCAAAGAAACATCCTCCTCAGGTTCCGAAAACCTAACCGAGCATTCCTTCTCTTTCTGCCAACCCTTACATCCATCACAATTCTGCTTTAATGTTTTCAAAACCATGATCCCACACTCCTTTTGCCACTCCGGTTTATCTTTCAAATAATAAAAGAGGTCTAGATACGGTATTTCATCCCATTTTTCATTACTTTGCAGAAAATGCATCAGAGGTGTAATAATGTCAGGATTCAGTGTACCGTTCCTAGGCCATTGCATACCATCGGGTTCATATAAAGGCCATACATAATTACAGAAATCAATCAATTTCCTTTTACTTAGTTCTTGACCAAAATTCCCCACATTCCAATGTTGTAATAAACAGCCTAAAGGCGAATCGTCCGGGATTTCTATCCCAGAACTTGCTATAGTTCTAAACGTTTATAAAGACATCATTTCACCTCTCTCTTTTTTTTTTTTTTTTTTTTTTTTTTTTTTTTTTTTAATATAAATTAACTTTTTTTTTTTTTACAATACCTGCCACACTGCAACACAACACTCACACCCTTTCCACAAACTTTGCCACACTGCACACCACACACAACACTCACACCCTTTTCCACCAATCCACCAATCTTGCCTTTCTCATCGCTGCGAGTGGCAAGTGCTGAACCTGCGCAGTCACTGCCGCGTCTGACGGTCAGCGCCTAGGCTTTTCCACAACCTTAAAGACGTCTGTGACCCCCGTGCGGAATCGCCGTTCCGACTTAATCGGCAGGCCCCCCTTCCCCTCAATAAAAGAATAAAGCACCTTCGGGCTTACCTCCAGGTCGTCCGTCAGGCGCGGGGTCGGGCACGGGTTGATGTTCTCCCCAGAAATCACCTGGTGCCGGCGTGGAGTGGATCAGCCCACGAACCGCCCCAGCCACCTCCGGAGTCCCATCTGGGTCGCCAGAAAACTGTTGCCCGATGCCCCAAACAGAACACAAACTAACAGAGTTAGTTTATGCGGTGCTTTATTCAGGGCCCGGGGAACCTGCGGACTAGCGTCCAAAGTCAGGATCCCACAGCTCCCTTTTTCCATCAGGTTTTTATACCTTTTTACAAAGTGGTCTACGTGCAGAAATACACATTCTTCAAAACAATACAGATACATAAATCTTGCAGGTATCATTCCTAAAAGTTATAAATTCTGCATGCTTGTCTACTTAGAACTATAGGCTACCCCCCTTAATCCCCCTTGTATATTTGCCCATCACCAGAATCCTTTAATTATTATTATTATACTTTAGCCTTATCTTGAAAGTTTCTAGATGTCCTATATGCCCTACTAAATCCTTTGATTATTGTTTTCACAGTTCTAAATGTTCTATATGCTCTACTAATTCTTTTCACTATTGTTTCACAAGGTAGGTTCTCAGGGCCTGTCCGAAAACTGCAGTTTTCTAAGCCTTAGCATGACTACTACTATATCTACATTAGTCCTTTTTCTCATTATTTCGGTATCACCAGTGCCAGATGAGAGGGTTCAAGGGGGTCCCCGTGCGCAGGAATGGCGGTTCAGGGGGGGTCTCGATGCACAGAAATGGGGGTTCACAGAGGGATTTCTGCTGGGAAAGGCGATGGAGAGGTAACAAGACCGAAAATGACGATTCAGTGGTTTCTCCGTGCCCGGGAATCAAGGTTTAAAGGATTCCCAGTGGCCAGAAATGGGGGTTCAGGGGGTGCTGGTGAGCAGAAAATGGGGGGTCAGGAGTGTCTCCGTGCCAGATAAGGGGGTACACGGTCGCCGGTGCTGGGGAAGGGGATTGAGGGGGGATCACAGGACCCAAAATGGAGATCTCGGGGGTTTCCGTGCCCGCAGATGGAGGGTTAGGGAATTCCTGGTGCCCGAAAATGGAAGTTCGGGGGGTCCCGGTTTCGGGGGGTCCCACTCACCTTTCGTCGCGCCCCCCGGGTCCCCCAGGAGCCCCAAGAGCAGCCCCAGCCCCAGCGCTGGAGCCATCGCGCTGCTCCGCTGCGATCCCGCTCCCAGAACTGGCCCCGCCCCCAGCGCTGGCCCCACCCCCAGAGCCGCCTCCGGCCCCGCCATTGGCGCCGCTATTTCCTGCTCGCCAATGGAAACTCAAAGTTTCAGTGACGTCACGGGTAGCTGGGTAGATCCCGGTCTCTCGGGTTGGGACGCGGAAGCGAAAGTGACCGAGGCAGCGCGGTGGGGGAGGGGACAAGGGGGAATTGCAGAGAATTCCTCTGGATCCCTCTGGATCCCCGCTGCGACCCCCCTGGAGCCCTCTGAGAAACACCTGGGACCCCCTGGGACCGCCCTGAAGAAAGCGCCGGGACTGGAGAACTGGGGGGACACGGAAATTTGGGAGATCTGGGGGTGCAAAGGGAAGGAAAAGGGCGGGTCTGGGGGCTGGGAAGGGCGGGATGCCCGAGAAGGGGGTGCAGGGGGTCCCCATGCCGAATTAGGGGGTGCGGGGGGAGTCCCCATGCACAGTAATCGGGTTTCAGGAGGTCCCGAGGTCAAGGAAAATGGGGGGCTGGGTCCCCGAGAGGGGGAGGGCCGGGAAATGGGGTACAGGGGGGCACTGGGGCTGGATAAGGGGATCCGGGTGCGCAGGAAATGGGGTTCAAGGGGGGTCTCTTTGCAAGTGATGGAGTTCAAGGGGTCCCGGTGTCTGAAAATTGAGGTTCAGGGGGGTCCCGGTGGCCAGAAATGGGGGTTCAGGGGGTTCCAGGTTCCAGATAAGGGGGTGATGGGGTTTTCAGAACTGAGGAAGGGGGAACAGGGGGGTCCCGATTCCCCGAAATGAACGTTCAAGTGGGTCTCTGTGCCCAGAAAGGGGGGCTCGACCGGAAATGGAAGTGCAGGGGGGTCCCCGTGCCCAGGAACGGGGGTTCAGGGGGTCCCGGTGCCGGTCCCGGGGCCGATCCCGAAGCCGCAGCTTGGGAGACGCGAAAGTGACCGGGGAGCGCGAGGAGGGGGAGGGGATAGAGGAAACCCTGGGAATTCCCCTGAATCCCCCCGGGGACCACCCAGGACCCCCCCCTCGCAGTACGAGCAGGGGGTGCTGAACTGGGGGGACTCAGAGATTGGGGGGTCTGGCGGCGTCCAAGGGTCAGGAAGCGAAACTAGGAGAGCCGGGGAGGGCGCAAGGTTCAAGGAAGGGACTGGGAGAGGCGGGATGGGGATCCAGGGGGTCCCTGTGCTCAGAAAAGGGTCTCCAGGGGTCCCCAGTGTTGGGAAAAGTGGGAGCTGGGAGCGGCAGGAACGGGGGTCCAGGGGGTCCCTGGACCACGGGAAAGAGGGGCTGGGGCTGGGAGAGGCCGGCGGACGCGGTTTGGGAGACGCGAAAGCGAGACGGGAGTAAAGGGGAATTCCAGGGAATTCATCTGGATCCCACTGGATCTCCGCTGAGACCACCTGGGACCCCCTCCCAGGAAGCGCCGGCAATGGAGAACTCGGGGGACGCAGAAATTTGGGAGATCTGGGGGTTCAAAAGCCGAGGGAAAGGGCGGAACTGGGGTGTGGGGATGGCCGGGAATGGGGGTGCAGGGGGGTCCCAGAGCACTGACGGGGCTGCGGGGGGATCCCAGCCCAGGATTAGGGGGTGCAGGGGGGTCCCGGTGCTGGGGAAGGGAGTATGGGGGAGTCCCCGTGCACAAAAAGGGGGGTTCAGGGATTCCCGTGCTGGGGAATGTGTGTTAATGGGGAGTTTCCTTCCCGGAATTCGGGGCTCAAGGGCGTTCTGCTGCCTGAAAATGGGGGTTCAAGGGGTGCTGGTGAATGCTAAACACAACAGGCTTATCAGCAACACCAGCCACTGTATGATATCATTAGCATTTAAAGCAGATCTGAACTCCTTGAAAACTGGTGGGGTGGACTGAAAAAACTGGGTGATGGGTTGGGAGAAGATTTCCCCTGCCATCACTTGCTCACAGTAAGTACCATGACTGAAGTAACCCCAAAAACACAGTTATAGTGTGATAACTCTGGATCCATGTGGCTGTGTTCCAGAGGAAGTTAAAAATACATCAGTGCCTCACCTGACCAACTCACCAAATGAATCAGATAACAGATATAGTAATTTTGGTGAGGGGACTCATGTTCACATAAGGGGTTGCAAATGGCAGAGCTGACAGGCAATGCTCTTTGCACTGCGCCCATGTCACTTAACTGAGGACGGTTGTTTCTCCAGGGGCTATTGTGGAGTTGTAGATATACTGTTGGCAAATTCCCCATACTATTGGGGGGTGACTGCATTCCACTGCCAGGGCCACCCAAGGGTTTCATTCCCCTTGTTGCCTTGCTGTGCCACGGATGTAGTTGATTCTTGCGGGGTCATCGGCTGGGGCAACACTTGCTGGGGGTCAAGGGCTGGGCCACAAAGTTGGTTGCCTCTCGGGGGGCAACGGGTTCAGAAGCTTGCGTCACCTTCCCCCACGATATGAGACAATTGCTAGAGCCCGAACACATAACATCGTCCGCGAGCATTTTAGTACATTTTCCCAGCACTCAGGGTGAAGGATTTCTACCAGATGATCAATGGCACCCAATTGCAACAGTCGTGTGACTGCACAATCAAAGTCTTTCGCTTTGCAATCAATGCCCCGCTGCTTATGCAGTTCAACACTACCTTGACGAGGGCTTCCATCTCCTCGGTACGGGAGCGTCCTCCCCGCCAAAGTCGGTCCCGCTGCTCCGGCCGTCTCACTCGTCCGGCGAGCTTCCCAACACCCCAGCCACCCCTCCCCGTGTCGGGGGCAGACGGATTCCTGGGTTTCAGCCCCTTGTTGCCTCTCTGGAGGCAAGGCGACCCGCTCCGAGAAAGACACGACGGCTGACGTACAAGCCGTTCGGGCTAATCACTCACGGCACCAATATGGGGGATGGTGAAAAAGCCTTTATTTCCTCTTTGCACTGCCTTATATAACCACGGTGCACTTACATCATCCTATCTTGCTACTGGGTAACATGACTGGAGAGGGGCTGGAGCCCTGTCTTCCCCTACATCGCAATATTCTTCTGATCAGATTTCTCTGCCTACGCACACCATTGTAATTATTTGTGTATATATGTGGGTGACTCTTAGTGATATCAAAATTTTGGTAAGGCTTTTTTGAAGTTCACCTTTAGGATGGATTTTTTAACACCAGAAGAACTTTATAGATAACACTTCAACACATGAAATGCTAATAGAATATTTTTAATATGAAAAAAAGGAGCCAATTGTGGCAGGGGCACATATGAGTCATCCAATGGCTCCACTGGAAGAGAAGCAGGGATTCCAGACAACCAGGAGAGGTTAGAAATGAACATTAACACTGCTGAGGCAAAGTGTGGACAAGGTACCAGGATATTCTTGCCTGGGGGAGGAATTGGGCTGATTCCCTCTGGCCCTCACCCCTAGCTCTGCCTGCCTGCACAGATGGAATTTGCACAGCTAAAGGCAGAGCCCATAGTGAGGATATCTGACTGCAACAGAAATTGGTTCAGTTGCAAATGGAAACAGCAAATGGGGAACATTGTGAAAACTTTACTAAAAAACTGGGGGGGAATCATCCCTCTCCCCACTCCAACATGTGCTGTCTAGGCTACATGGGGTGGATTAGAGCATTGGGGTGTTTTTGCTAGTCCACAGAAATCAGCTGGGAATCCAAGTATCTGATGACTTAATTAGAGAAAAGTGGTCAATTGATGCAGCCATGGCTGGAGGGACCACCCAAAAATAGAGAAAAGATGAACAGACACCAGAACTAACCCAACTCAAACCCAAATCCACAGACCAGTCCCTGGGAACCTTAACGAATTCATATCAGGAGACAGAAAATCCACCAATATTTCGAGTAGCATAATTAAATCATAAACTAAATATTATCACTGTTATCACTATTATGATTAATTTTAATACTATTATTATTATTGTTGTCGTTATTATTATTACTATGTACTAATGAATTTATTATCAGACCTCAAAATAACAATCAATTGGCCACCTCCAGCTCCTCATCTTCCTGCCAAGAAATCCATGGAAAAGAACAAGACATTTCACCATGGGATGGGATCAGATTATCAATTAACAGAAGGAGGTGGAGTTTGTGGAAAATTAAATTAGTCTAACTGCTGTTTGCAAATAGAAGAAACTAAAATGGGGCAAAACAGATAATAAAGGAAACAAGAAAGTAGATCATGTACCAGTCCAAATGGGGAAAGGATGGGAATGGGACACGTTTTCGTGGTTCCCTGGCAGACCATGGGTTAAACGAATGCTGTTCCTCCCCTGATGTGCTGCAGCAACTCTCATCTTTTTCCCGTGCCCGACACCTTGCTGAGTGCAGCTCATTCAGCAGCTGAGCAAGGGGATGCAGGTGGCAGCCAGGCCTGATCCAGAAACGGCTGCAAAAGGACAGGGCATTGAGAATAATCCCAAAACCAAGGAGAGACCAGGAGAAAAAACAGAGTCAATAAGTTAAACTTTATTTTCTGAAAAGGTGTATTGTATTGTATTGTTAGAAAAGTCTTCTGTGCTGCAGGGGGGGTAGGTTACCAAAGAGACTAGTGAAAAGGAGGCAAAGGCCAGGGATAAATGAACTGGCAGATATTACCTGGGAGGCTTACATTTGCCAGCCCTTAAATGTATCTGTAAATCCAGAAAAGCCAAGTAATCTAGAGAACGGGAACTATGCCACATGTGGGGCAGGAAACACAGAACCCCTAGGGGTAAAATGTTTAAAATACCAGAAACCCCAGAGACAGTACAAGAAAAGAAAAATAAAACAAAAGGCTGAGACCCGCTAAAAATATTGCCTGTCCCGTTATCATGGGGCTTCCCCAGCCCCGGAGTTTCCCCAGCCCCAGAACCGAACCTCTGGCGGCTCCTCCCAGCCTCAATCCGGCTGCCGCGGCTTTTCCGCCGGCTGCTCTGGCCGTGGCCCCGCTGCCCTGCTCGCCCGGGCTGCGCTGGCTCCCCGCCTGTGCCGGCACGGCCCCGCCGCTTCCCCTGCCCCATCCCCGAGCCCACCCGGCGCCAGGGGCCGCGGGTGCCCATCCCTGCACTCAGCTAACAAAAAGCTCTTTGGCGGCTCCGGCACCGGCCCTGCCCCGACACCTCTGCTTTGGGGGATCAAATCTCCATCTCTCCCTAAACATTCCTGTTTTACACATGAGGACAGGGAGTGAAGGCTTAACACAGTCGAGGTACCAAGAGCAAGCTAAGAATGCCTGTTTCTGCTGTGAAAATAAAAAAGTGTTAAGATTCATAGTAAATAAAAGGATAAAAAACTTATATTACAAAAAGATGTAAGGTGTATAATAACAATGGCAAGAAAGAAAAAGAGTTTAAAGTTCCTATCACTAAAAGTGTATCAATTAAGAATGAAACAAAAGTGTAAAAAAGAAATGTCTTGCTGGTTCCTAAAATCAATAATAACGTATCGAGTTTCATTAATAGTAGCAGACCACCTGACTCACTAAGTGAAAAATGTGGAGTGTGTACAAGCCAGGAAGAAGAATAATAGTGTAGTGCCTACTGCCATTGTACACAAGGTAGTAAAAAGTATAAATGCTAGATGTGAAATTATGTGTGCAAATAGTTAAAGAGCTGGGATCAAACTTCTAGAAAATAATTCTTTACAGTCTGTCAGTTCTAAGAAATACACTGTAATTTTGAGTGATGATCAAATGTGTGTGTATAGTTGTGTTTCTCAAATGCTGGAATCCTAACTGCCCAGCCAGCACCTGGAGTGTGCTGCACTTAGTAAATCATAAAAATCACAAGATAACAGAATGTGCTGGGTTGGAAGGGAGACATTAAAATAAAATCCCACTTGTGTCTCTGTACAGGACATCCCAACATTCCCACCACATGCTGAAGGAATTGTGCAAACTTCTTAAATTCTGTCAGGCTCGGTGCAGTGACCATTTCCCTAAGGAGCCTGCTCAGAGTCCAGCTACCCTCTGGGTAGAAAACGTTTTCCTGATATCCAACCTGACCTCTCCTGAGGTTTGAACCTCTTGCAGCTTCATGACTAAAAACAGTCCTGGCTTTTGTGTAAGGTTTGCAATGATTTGCTAAATCTTCTGTGAGTGCAACACCACAGATAAAAGTCAATAAATGTGCTGTGCCCTGTGTTTTAAGGACACCCTCCAACCTAATTCTCTGATTCCTTCAAGTGTTTTAATGTTTACAGGGGAGTGTGTGTAGAGCACAGGAGCATCTAGTGCTCTGTAAGCACATCAGACTGATGTGGCTTATCCTGAAAACCAAATTAATGCAATAAAAAGACAATGCTGAAGCAAAAGCTAGCAGCAGCTGCCCCAAGTGAGGCTGCAAAGAATAAACCATTATAAGTAGAATTTAAGAAACAGCAGTTAAAACTACCAAAAGATCTCTGAAGTGTCTTGCTCCTGGCAGTGTGCAAGAACATAAGAAACAGGAGATGTTGCATTAGCATGACACACCTGCTACATAAACTGTGATGGCTAATTTAAAAGAAACTCACTTCAGCAGCTTTTGTACATGAATTAAAATTCTAAACAAGTAGGGCTGTTAAATTCTCAACTTTAGTCTTGTTTTATGTGCATTTATTTACTATCTCAAATGTCTTTAGCCTCAGTGCTTGGGCAGCCTGCCTGTTTTGTGTACAAACAAAAACACCAGCAGCTGACTTTGAGCTTTTGCTCAGGAAAAAGCTTTGAGCTTTTGCTGAGGAAAAATCCTTCCACTTCAAACAAGAAGATCAGGACTGTTTCACTCAGATAGTTCTCCTGTTCTGGCCTTAACCTGTGACTTATATAATAACTTTGCTTTGTAAATGGCAATTTCTAGTGCCTGTCAATTGGAAAATACCTAAGAAAAAGCAAAAATCTACAGTTGAGAAGTGTCAAAGATAATTTGCCTGAAAATTAGCAAAAAGTGTATCCATATTGTACTGAGTTGTGGTGATGTCATTCCAATGGTGGGTATCTCCCATTGGTGTTATGTGTCCAATGTAAAAGAAATTAACATAAGGAAAGTGTTAAGGTACTTATACCCTATCAGCACAAAGAAGAAAAAAAAGAAAAGATACAATAGAAAAAAAAAAATCAAAACTGATGATCATAACTGGTAGGAGTTATTTGAGAATGGAAGGAAAGGAAAGAAGAAAGCCAAAGCAGAGGTACTGGCACAAGAGTGCTGGAAAGGGTTGCATATACCGTGCTGTTACTGCTGTGCCTCCTACTGGAATGTTAAAGCTCAAGGCTGGGACAAAATTAAGAAATGATACCAAAAGAGAGAGACAAAGTGGGAGACCCCAGGACACACTCCCTGCAGCCCAGAAGATTAAACAAACCTTGGCTACCAATAGAAACCCCACAGGCCTTGAGGGAGGCAGAGGGATGAAAACAGTCATGGGACTCATCCTATTGCTAATTATGACAAAAGGAAATAGTGCTGATGCTTGTTCCAAGTGTTACCAGACAATTGGGTATGGCAGACACACAGTATCCACCCTTGCCTTCCACACACACACCAATTCAGCCTGCTATAATAAGCACAACTCAGAAACCTCCATTATCATGGGAAAAAGTTACTGGGGAGCCACCAATTTGGGAAAAGGAGGGTGGGCTCCATCAGCATAGCAAAGTTGCCCAGTAGGAGAAGCACACCTCTGCTTCACAAAAGAAGGTATGTGAGGATATGCAGATCAGGGAGGAGTGCAAGATCACTACAAGGAAGAACTGATAAAGAATATAACTAAAGTGTTCAGGGAAGAAGGACAAACCATAAGGGAAGTTTTAACTTGTAGAAGAAATTGAAACAACAACTCAGCAAACGGGACTTACCCACCTCAGGAAAGAATTTATTTGTGGAATTAATGAAAGAAATTTCTACTGAATTACTTACTGATATTACCACTGAACTGACTTAACTCACTGCTGGATCTGTGGAGGAACACAAATGACTGAACAGTGGCCATGGAGGGGGGAGGGATTAGACCCAGAGCAGTTATTGGAATCAAATGGAAATATCGAGGGGAGTCAATAGACCTGAAGGGTGAGTTCTAAACCATGAGGAAACAGGAGAAGTGTGTATAACACATCAGGGAACTAACTTAACCAATATGTGGGGCACACCCCCTCTATGACTATCCTCATTACAAATACAAGCAGTCAGTCTTGGTGGCCCAAAGCTCCAAAAGGATATTGGGGAAACTTAAGTAAAGGTAAGTGTAGAAAGAACAATTTTACAGGACTAGGCTGGTATAATAAGAATAGAGCCAACCCATACAAAGAAGTAAAAAGTGTAAGCATCTATTGGCAACAACCTAAATCAGTTCAACTAAGCTGGAAAGCCCAAACAGAATATTTGGGATCTGCAGGAAAAGGGTTTATAATACCCTACCAGAAAGATGGAGAGGGACATGTACTCCAGGGATTATCCAACCTGCGTTTTTCACATTACCAAAAGAAAAAGGGAATAGAGTGTTAGGAGTTCCCTTGTATGAAACTTTGTATCAAAACAAAAGCAGCCCTGCCACAGAAGGAACACAAATCTCAAAGGATAATGAATGGCCCCCAGGATGAATTATTGAGTACTATGGACCAGACCTGGGTTCAAGATGGGAGCTGGGGCTATCCACTCCAATTTATCTGCTAAATAGAATTATCAGACTACAAGCTGTAATAGAAATTACTGCCAATTGAACAGCCTGAGCAATGGAATTCATAGCTAAACAACTTACTCAAACTAGAGCAGCAGTACATCAAAATCAACTAGCCCCAGACTATCTATTAGCTGAAGAAGGAGAATTGTGTAGGAAGTTCAATAATTCTGAATGCTGCTCAGAAATTGATAATAATGCTGAAGTAATTATTAAAAATATGCAAGAAATTAAACAAACAGCCTATGGACTTGTACAAACCTGGAACTCGATGCTTAATAATAAATAGCAGAATAATCTAATAGGGAGAGTGCAGTGAGTCTGCTGCGCTCGCTGCGATTGGCTGATTCTGCCGTCACTCCTCATTCTCGCGCGCTGATTGGGCAATGCGGGGACAAGACCGGCCCCGGTGCCGCCCCCACGGCGATCGTGCCGCAGCAAAGGCGCCATTGCCGGAGCGCCTGTGTGGGCCCGGGGGCGGCAGCGCCCGCAGCGCGGTGAGTCGCTGCTCCGGCACCGGCTCCTGCCGAGCTCACAGAGAGAAGGAGACCGCGGGCAGCCGCTGCATCAGCGCCCTCAGCCCAGGGGGAACACGGGCCGGGCATGGCACAACGAACCCGCCAGAGTCCCCTGCCGCCCCCTCCGCCCGCAGAGAGTCCCGAGCCCCCGCAGAACCGAGCGCGGCTCCCACCTGCGCTGGGGCCGCCTCCGAGCTCCGCCGCCCCCTCACCGGGCTGTGGCCGATCCCAACCCGCACAGAAGCTCCAAAAATGGCGCCTTTGGCCCCGGGGCCGGGCTTGTCCCCGCTCTGCCCAATCAACGCGCGAGAATGAGAAGTGACGGCAGAATCAGCCAATGGCAGCGAGGGGCGGGCTCTGCTCACGGCATGGGCTCTCCTCTTTTTTCCCGCGCTCCGCCATTTCTCTCCTCGCCTGAGGAGCGGCTCCGCGCTGGGCCCGGCCCGGGCATCGGGCCAAGGAGCCGCTGCTGCCCTGAACCGCCGGGAGCTCGGGGTGAGCGGGAGCTGAGGGCGGTAGGAGCTGGGGGTGAGCCCGGGATGGAGCCGGGACCCACCTGCAGCCTTTGCAGGAGCCCGAGGCGGGCAAGGGATGTTTGAGAGAGGCCCTGGGGCTGTGCGGGAAAATTCACGTCGCCAGAGTTTTGTGTGCCCAAAGGAGACAGAGGAGTCTTGTAAAAGTGACTTTATTGATGAGCAAAGGCAGAGTCTATGGGCATTTGCCATGCGGTTTCTAAAACGCAGCCTCCTTTTTATCCTCATTTTCCCGGCCGCATCTCCCTCTCCCTTTCCCCACTGGCTGAGGCACTTGGAAGGTTCAGATTTCCCGATCCCCCTGCTGCATGTCCCCCTTAATGTGCACCCCTTATTTAGTATAACATCCGATTTTCACGGCTCTGTTAAGTGTTTCTCTTTGTCGAAGATCAGGAATTGAGCAGGATTTTGGCTGAGCAGCAGTCTGTGTCAATTAGTAACATTTTCTGAATGTGAATATTTCTTCCATTGCTTTCTCATGTACAAGTCCCTGGTCGTATTTCCAAGCATATTCACTCTTTGACTCTGTTTCCTCTTTGGTTTGGGATTATTCTCAGTGCCCTCCCTCCCTGTCCTTTTGCAGCCGTTTCTGGATCAGGCCTGGCTGCCACCTGCATCCCCTTGCTCAGCTGCTGAATGAGCTGCACTCAGCAAGGTGTCGGGCATGGGAAAAAGATGAGAGTTGCTGCAGCACATCAGGGGAGGAACAGCATTCGTTTAAGCCATGGTCTGCCAGGGAACCACAAACACGTGTCCCATTCCCATCCTTTCCCCAGTGTGGAGTGGTACATGATCTACTTTCTTGTTTCCTGTGTTATCTGTTTTACCCCTGTTCAGTTTCATCTATTTGCAAACAGGAGTTTGAGTAATTTAATTTTCCACAAACTCCACCTCCTTCTGTTAAATGATAATCTGATCCCATCACATGGTGAAACGTCATGTTGTTCTTTTCCATGGATTTCTTGGCAGGAAGGTCAGGAGCTGGAGGTGGCCAAGTGATTGTTATTTTGAGGACTGATAATATATTCATTAGTTCATAGTAATAATAATAACAACACTAATAATAATAAGGAACACTAATAATAGTATGAAAATTAATAATAATAGTAATAACAGTGATAATATGTAGTTTTTAACTTTATTATGCTACTTGAAATATTGGTGGATTTTCTGGCTCCTGATATGAATTTGAGGTTCCCAGGGGCTGGTCTGTGGATTTGGGTTTCTTCTGGTGTCTGTTCATCTTTTTTCCAGTTTTGGTTGGTCCCTCCAGCCAGGGCTGCATCAATTGAACATTTTTCTCTAATTAAGTCATCAGATACTTGGATTCTCAACTGATTTCTCTGGACTTGCCAAAACACCCCAGTGCTCTAATACACTCTGTATAACCTAGACAGCACATGTTGGAGTGGGGAGAGGAATGATTTACTTTTAGTAAAGTTTTCACAATGTTCCCCATTTGCTGTTTCCCTTTGCAACTGAACCAATTTCTGTTGCAGTCAGATATCCTCACTATGGGCTCTGCCTTTAGCTGTGCAAATTCCATCTGTGCAGGCAGGCAGAGCTTGGGGTGAGAGCCAGAGGGAATCAGCCCAATTCCTCTCTCAGGCAAGAATATCCTGGTACATTGTCCACACTTTGCCCCAGCAGTGTTAATGTGCATTTGTAACCTCTCTTGGCTGTCTGGAATCCCTGCTTCTCTTCCAGTGGAGCCATTGGATGACTCATATGTGCCCCTCCCACTATCTGCTATTTTTTTTCCACAGTGACAATATTGTATTAACATTTTATCTGTTAAAGTGTTACCTTTAAAGCTCTTCTGGTTTTGCAAAATCCATCCTTAAGGTGAACATTGAAAAAAACCATACCAAAATTTTGATATCACCAAGAGTCCCCCACATATATACACAAATAATCCCAATGCAAATGGTCAAACGCTGCATGTGGGAGAAAAAGGTGGGATTGTGCAGGACAATGAGGAAGAGTAGGAGGAAGAGGAATGTGAGGAAGAGCAGGGACACAGGAGGAGGAGGAGCAGAAACAGGAAGCAGCACAAGGTTCCAGCCCTCCCTGTGTCTGCAGCCTCTCCCCAGCCCCAGGAGCGTTGTCCCCATCACATGCAGCAGGTGACCAGAGAGAGGGATCCCTGATTATCACAGGGGTGAATCTTGATCTTTGTGAGCTTTACTGGGCTAAATGTTGCTGTGTTTTGGGGTTTTTTTTAGCAGGGGCTGAATCTTTCTGTTTTGGATGGGGTTTTGGCCAAATCTTGCTGTTTGGTGGGATTTTCATCTGTGTTGTGATGTTTGGAGGATTTTTGGGCTGAAGCTTGGTGTTTTGCAGGTTCTGACACAAACAGGACACCCAATGTTTGCCTGAGTTGCACTTGGGCAAGGAGAGGAACCCCCAGCCTAATGCCCTCTCCTCTTGTTTTTTCCCCAAACCAGGATTTTTTATTCCCAAACTGTGGGCAGATGGAGGAGGAGGGAAAGCCCCAGAGATCCCTCAGGAGGAGGGGCTGCAAACCCAGCCCAGGGAGCTGCGAGGAGGAAAGACCCTCCCTGAGCCGGGAAGGCGGCCGGAGATGCAGGCAGAGCTCAGAGCTGGTGGAGAAGCCTCATGGAGGGGAGAAGCCCCACAAGTGCTTGGAATGTGGGAAGGGTTTCAGCCACAGGTACATTCTGATCAAGCACCAGAGGATCCACACTGGGGAACGTCCCTACGAATGTGGGAAATGTGGGAAGGGATTCAGAGAGAGCTCCAAACTGATCCGGCACCAGATGATCCACACTGGGGAATATCCCTACAACTGTGGGGAATGTGGGAAGGGATTTAGAGACAGCTTCTACCTGCTCCAGCACCAGGTGGTCCACACTGGGGAATATCCCTACGAATGTGGGGAATGTGGGATGGGATTCAGAGACAGCTCCAGCCTGGCCCGGCACCACATGCTCCACAGTGGGGAGAAGCCCTACGAGTGTGGGAAATGTGGGAAGAGCTTCAGCTGTGGCTCCAGTCTGAGGCAGCACCAGGTGATCCACACTGGGGAGCGGCCCTACCCCTGCTTGGAATGTGGGAAGAGCTTCAGGCTGAGGTCAGACCTGAGAAAACACCAGCACAACCACACCGGAGAGAGGCCCTACGAGTGTCCTGTGTGTGGGAAGAGGTTTCCGAGAAGCTCCACTCTGATCAGACATGAGCGGATTCACACAGAGGAGAGGCCCTTCCGCTGCCCCGACTGCGGGAAGGGATTCAACCGCAACTCCATCCTGACTGTCCACCAGCGCATCCACACTGGGGAGAGGCCCTACGAGTGTCCCAAATGTGGGAAGACGTTTTACACCAGCTACAATCTCCTGGAACATGAGAAGATTCACACAGAGGAGAGGCCCTTCCGCTGCCCCGACTGCGGGAAGGGATTCAAGCGAAATTTCACCCTCACTGTGCACCGGCGCATCCACACTGGAGAGAGGCCCTACGAGTGTCCTGAGTGTGGGAAGAGCTTCTCACAGAGCTCCACCTTGACCCACCACCAACGAAGGCACCACTAAGGGAAGCCCTGTGAGTGCCCCAACTGTGGGCAGAGCTTCGTGCTCTGCTCCAGCTCCTTCCCCCATGGGAGGATCGGTGTTGGATGATCCCCAGTGACCCCCATTGGGCAGAGCCCTGCTGATTCGTGGTCGTGATGATCCGTGTTGGGAAGACACCTGGCGAGGGTGGGGGGGGGTTCTGCATCATCCTGTCTCCCTGTGGGCACCTGGAGGAACACAGGGGTGGGACCATCCATCTGGATACAAACCAACATTGGGAATTCATTGGGGAGAGTGGATTTGTTGCCTTTCAACCCCAGAAAATGTTCTGCTTTCAGTCCTGTACTCTGGTGACATTCAGGAATACTGAATGGTGTTGGAGGTCTTTTCCAACTTAAGTGATCACACAATTGTGATTTCCTATTATTAAAGGGTGTCTTCTGAAGCAAAATGCTGATGGATTTGGGCAAAGACCTAGAGTTTGGAGACACTGGAACAGAAATCCATCCAGAAAAGTTTCTTCTCTGCCACCCAAGCACTTGGATCATCAGCTGGCATGGACAAGGAAATGCTTTTCTTCTGGACTTGATTTGCTTTTGAACTAATACATGGGTGGGGACATGGGGGGACAGAGACATGGCAGGACACAGACACGGAGAGTGACTTGGGGACAAATGGACATGGAAGAGGATGTGGCCATTCGTGGGGACATGGGGGAGACATGGATGGAGATGTGGGGGACAATGACAGGGATGGGAACATGGTAGGGACATGGCCATGGGTGAGGACACAGTGGGACATGGCCAGTGACATGTGGGGATGTGGCCAAGGCCGGTGCCATGGGGGGAACTTGCAGGGGCTGTGGGGGATGCAGGGTTTGAGGGGGTTGAGGGTTCCTGGGAGGCACTTGGGGCTTGCTGAGGGTTTTGGGGACCCCAGGCCGAGCGGCTCCGGCTGCGCTGGGAGACCCTGGCAGAGGTTCTGGGGCAGCTGCTCAAGGACCCCCTGCCCTGGAGCCCCAGCCAGGCATTGGGCTCCTGGAAGGGAATGAAGGTCCTTGTCCCCAGGAGGGAAATGCCAGCACTCCCAGGGGGCGGTGGTAGCTGAGAGGCCCCAAGAGGGAGGGGAAAGCCAGACAGAGCTGTCCCCTTCCAAAACTGCAACCCAAAAACTCACAAATCTCAGGAATTCTTCCCAGGAAAAAGTGGCAGTGAGGTGCCTGAATTGTGAGATAGGGAGTATGGGACCTCCAGAGTAAGGAGGAGGGGCGTGGAACCCCCAAAACCAAGCATGTGGAATGGGGGTGGTGGATTGGGGTGCAGTGGGGAAGATATGGAAGAGCATGGGAAAAGAGAAGCTGGGAACCCCAGAAGTGAGGGCAGGGGGCTGGTACTCCTAAATTGTACTGGTAGGGGTCCTACTCTTCGTCCTTTCTAGTACTGCATCCACTTCCTATTCTTTATGGCCCTTCTGCTCCTTCCTTGGCCCTCCTCCATCCCTTCTCCTGCTCCCCCTGGGCCCAGCGCCCACCCTTGGCTCCCCCTGTTTTCCCAACAAGTTGCATCCCGCGGGAGGAGCTGGGATGGAGCCAGGGCAGGTTGGGCTGGGGCAGTGCTGTGCTCTTGGCCCAGTCTGGGCACCCCCCATGTGCCCCCTCCCCAAATTCCCCTGGCATCTTAGAGGATTTCCAGCACCTTTGGGACTGGTCCGGTGCCGTGTTGGGGTTCAGGTTCCTCCCAAGCCCCCCAGAGCAGGGTGAGAAAGGGGGGACATGACCTTTCCTGGGGGTCCCCATTCCCAATCCATGCCAGGGCCTGTTCTGCCCCCCTCCAATCTTGGCTCCCCTCATGGGGTCTCTCCTGCTCCTTCCCTGCTGGCCCCCAATAAACAGGACCAAGCAAACTGGGAAGCTTTCTTGGGAATACTGGGAGCAGCTCTTTGGAGGCAGAGTGACACCAGGCTGGGGGTCCCTGGGGTGAGCACACACGTTCACCTGAGTCCTGCTGGTCCCCAGGCAGGTGAGCTCCCAGTACCACCAGTACGGCCCCAGCTCCCCCAACACGCCCCATGCCCAGCGCCGGGCGGTGCCACCAGCCCCAAAGCAGCTGTGCTGTGCCATGGGGGGGTCCCCACTGCCCCAACCCCTGCAGCACTGGGAGCACCAGTCCAGACCAGTTTGATGTGTGGGCGGGTGATATCAGAACCCATGGAAGTGCGTCCACTACAAGCCTCTTAGAATCCCTGAAATTGGCAGAAAGCATCAGGATTCTCCCTAAAAAGGGGTCACTTCCACCCAAAAACTAACTGGGAAATCTCCGAAGCCCCCCCCCCCAAATTTATAACCCCTTAAAACTGGCAGAAAGCAGCAGGATCTTCCCTAATAAGGGCTCCCAATGTCCTTCCCTGTGGGGCCTCACTCCAATGTCAGAGCCTGTTAGACTGTGTTAAATGGAAGGTTCTCTGACTCCCTCAGAGAGAGAGAAGAATGCAGGGATTGAATTAAACCCTTTAAAGTAATTAAGATATGTTAAGCCACATACATGAAGTACTAGTCTAAGTTTTAGTTTGAAGTAAGTTGGAATATTATTAAGTTACATAGATATGAAGTAGGTGTTTTAGTTTTCAGTGAGAATATACTATAAGTGCCTTAAGAGAGTTAAAAGCCCTAAAATCTAGTTAATAGTTCAGAAACTTAGCCCCAGAGTGTCCTGGGTTACAATGTGAAGATGTGCCCAAAAGTATGTGTTCTATCACCATCTTCATGAACTGTGGAAACCAAATGGGGCAGAGTTCCTTATCTCCGTGGGAGATATCCTCTGCTAATGGGCCCTCTGCAGAAAACCTGATGAGCTCTTCATCCCAGTGTGTGGCTGTCTCATGCCAGGCGCCATCCCAGCCATCCTCCCTCTCCCAAACACAGCCCTGTTCTTGGCGGGGCAGAGCTGCTGCCGGGGGAATCGGTGTGTGCAGGGGATCCTTTATTCCCCTTGAGCAGCTCCAAGCTCCTGAGGGCAAAGTCCTGGTTTCTAGGGCTGTGCCCCTCCCCAGATTTGTTGTGTTTAATACCCAAGTGCAGCAAGCCCGAGCCCTGTGGCAGCAGCTGGTGCCTGGACAGCCCCAGGAGCTGCGCTAATGCCCAGCACTGCCCAGGAGGGACTGATGGGAGGGGAGTTCATAAGAATCCTCGTGGCCCTCAGGGGCCCACACAAGAAGTGTTTAATGTGCCTGGGATGGATTTTCAGGAGTTTCTGTGTAGGAGAGTAGATTGTGAGAAATTAGGAATGGGGCTGCGGCTCAGCCTCATCCCTGTGGGTTCTTTCTTCTCTCTGGTCCCTCTGGGCTTGCTCTGGACCAGGGGAGAATGTGGAACCCACATGGACAAAGGTAAAAGACAAAGGAGGCTCCTTTTCCCTGGATATTGTCCAGCAGTTTATTCCCAATCAGATTCCAAGGGAAGAGAGAGAGGCAGAACAAAGTATGGTGGGGAATTTTAAACCCAGCCAGAGGGGAGGGGAGAAACTGAACCATAACCAATGGGATCCTGCCAGCGGAGAGGGGCGAAGGGAGGGCTGAATCAACTCCACAGACCTGGGGGAGTACAGAACAAATCATTCAGTACAACGTACAAACCACAACTGTTGCATCTGGTGTTGCTTGGAGTGAAAGCAAGTAAAAGAGCGGGAAGGGCCTTTGCAGGGGTTTTACAGAGATGTTTTATTTCAGCCCGTGTGTGCATGGTCCAGGGTTCAGGGAGCAAAGGCTTGGTACTTTGTGAGAGTCAAGATTAAATACATGGGATGATCAGGGCGGGTAGAACATCAGAGACCAATTACTAGGGGACATGGGGGTGTTACAAGGGAGGGGTTAGGGCATGGGGGCCAACAGAGAAACAGGGCCGGGATGGACACCACTGAAGGCCCAGGCACGGTTTGCTAGGCCTTTTTCAGGATCTGAGCTCTTTTTCTCAGGCTGGGAAACTTTTTCCCATGCTGAGACAGTTTCTCAGCTCCAGCCTGAGCCTTTCCCAGGATGATAACTTCCTGTAAACAGAAAGGAATTAATAAACAGAGATTAGCACCTGATGTTGACTGAGAAACAGTTCTCGTGCTACATGACAGGCGATGTTTTCTCCTATTGTCCAATGGACTGCTGTCCTGTTCGAGACTTGTTAACCACACTAAATATGGTTTGGTTTTTCAATAAAATGCTTCTTTAGCCTCATACGCTCAAGAAGTCCTTGTCCTTATTATACACGACTCTCAGCATGCTGCGACAGGCGGGAGTGACCGAAAGGCTGACAGACAGGGAGAGGGGACGAGGCTGACCCAGGGAGCAGAACAGGAGTTGCTTTCTCTACCTGGGAATGCCTTCAGTCTCCACAACTCCCCTTTTCTTTATTAATTAAGAAGACTTCTTTTAAGGATTTTAAAATCAAATGGTTGAGGTAACTAAATGTCCTGGCTTGAAAGGACAGGTGTCTGCCAGTAAAGGCAGCAGTTTCCCTTTGAAATAGAGACTTTAGTTCCACTCCCCCCAAGTATTATAATTGTTTGAATCAAGGACTCTGAGGAAGAGATAAGGGAGTAGGAATAACAGCTCTTTTACTAATATATCTAACCATTCAAGCAGAAAACAACAGCAGTTGTTAAAATTGTTAACAGAACAGAAGAGAGAACTCGGTTTCAGTCCCTTCTTTAGATGCAAGCACGCTGTCTCTGTGCTTGGTCCCAGTCCTGCAGCTGGAACAAAGCCCAGAGCTGCAGAGGGCAGGTGGGAGGGGGCGGCAGCGGCCACGCCAGTTTCGGGTGGGAACGGGCTGGAGCGGCGGCTCCTCACTCACCGTTTGTGTCCAGGTGATCAGCTGTGTCCGCAGAGGCAGGAGGCTGGAACGGGGGCAGATGCAGGGCAGGTGATCACAGAGGGTCTGGCTCTCCTGTGTTCCACAGCAGGGGCTGCAGACGGGGCAAAAATCATTCCAGGAATGAGCAACCGCTTCTGCCTTCTGACAAAGACCAGGTGTTGCCACCAATTGCTCCAGGTGCTCCTGCCAACAGGCACCTGCAGAAAGGAGCACGGGCACCAATGCACGTGGGCTTGGGCTGTCCTCTGGCACAGAAGTGCCCCAGGGGCACAGCTCTCTGTGGCAGGAGCAGGCACCAGCACTGGCACAGCTCGGGGGTGGCAGGTCTCCTTTGGCAGGGACTCTGCCACACCTGCTGATTCCAGTGCTGCCCAGGCCCCAGGGCTCAGAGCAGCATTGGCGCCCTGGGCCACACGTCCCATGTCCGTGTCACAGCCCTGCGTGTGTGACGGCCACCCAGCACCGGGTCATGTCCCACAGAGGCCCTGGCAGCTCCTGTGGAAGCACGGGTGCCCTTCCTGCTGCAGCTGCATCAGCAACCGTGGGGGTCTCTTCTGCTGCCCTGAGCAGGCAGAGCAGAGGAACATCTGCTTGTTGTTTGAGCCGCTCCTGAAGTTCCTCTTGGGCTGTCCTTGACACTCGGGGAACGTCTTCCTTGCAATTGGGGCAGTGTGGGGGGGGGGGGGGGGGGGTGTCCCCAGGGCACATGAGGGTGTGTCCTAGGGCTCTTTGTGACACACTGCACCGAGGTCACCATGGGATGGAACAGAGCACACTGCACAAGGGTGACCCTTTGTGACACGTGGTGACATAGGTGCTGGCGGCGACACGGCCACACCACAGTGCTCAGTGCACGCGTCGGGACAGGACGGAGAGAGCGCTGCTGTGAGGAGCCCCCGCACAGCCAGCTCGTTCCCTGCTGACCCGGAGCTTTCCCAAAGCCTTACTGTGCAGGTGACCTCGAGGACAGACTGCAGGACTTACTGTCCTTCAGCCTTCCTAAGGCTTCTCTGTTGCAGCTGGGCCTTCAAGGCACAACTGCAGCACTTGATCTTGGAGTTTTTTCAAGGCATCTCTCCTGCAAGCCTTGCAAACAGAGACATGGAGCAGACACCCCCCAGGGTGCCCAAGCTGGCCTGGGTGAAGGAGGAGGAGGAGGCTGCAGCTGCCTCAGCGCAGCAGCCTGGAGAGCTGCAGCAGCTCCAGCTGCAGCAGGAGGGTGAGTGCCAGAGCTGGGCCACAGGGCTGGTGCATGCCGGGCTGTCCCTGCCTGGGAACGCAGGGCTGGGCTCTGCTCTCCGGCCTCTCCCGCAGCCCCTCAGCCCTGGCTGCGCTCGCTCTGTGCCAGGTGCAGCCATGGACCGCACACAAGAGCAGCACCCTGCCCGTGGCCGCTTCCGCAGAGCAGCGCAGGTACTGCAGCCATCCCCACCTGGGCTGGGCCTGCTGCCACTGCTCAGCCCAGCACCGTGCTTGGAACACTCCATGGATTCTCCCTCTCTTCCTGCCCTTCTCCTGCAGATGGTCTGTGAATTCATCACGTCCATTTGGCGGGAAGAGACCGCCGGTGTGGGCACTGGGCCTTCGGCAAACTTGCACCTCTTCGGTGCTGAGACCAGCGCTGCCATGCTGGATTTGCTTGTGGAGAAGGGTGTCTCCAATCCAATGCAAGTAAGCAGCCTGTGGCCAAGGCTTGATCACCCCAGGAATTGTGTGGCGCCTCAGGCTGGCTCTGCTGGGTTCCCTCAGCCTCTGAGGCCCAGCCCAATGTGGTGGGAAGGGCAGCACTTCTCAGGGGAAGCTGGGCAAGTTGCTGCTCTGGCAGGTCTCCAGGTCTCCCCGTGCCTTCTGCAGGTGCCCGCCATGGTGAGATACATCCACAAGTGGCTCACGGCCAATGAGTCTGCTGGGCACAGGCTGGACAGGAGCCTGCTGGAGCTGACCAAGAAATACCCCTACGATGTGCTGATGACTCTCCTGCGCTGGGCCCCGTCGGGTGACAGGTACCTTGGGCAGCCCCACCTGCCTTGAGGCCTTAGGGTTCATCCCCCGTTACCCTGCAGAGCCTGTCCCTGCTGAGTGCCACACAGGCGCACAGCTGCAGGCCCCTGCGGCCCCTCCGTTTGCCGTGCTGCCATGTCAGCCCCTGAGCGTGCTGCCACGCTCCCTCCCTCGCGGGGCTGCACCCCCGTGGGCTGGCTGGGCGCCGCCGGCCGGGGCCAGTGGGCAGAGGCAGGGCTGAGGGCCGGCGCGGGCCCCTGCAGCAGCCCAGGCCACGGTGCTGTGGCCCGGACCCCCTGACACAGAGCCCTGACCCCACAGAGCTGCTGCGGCCATGTGGGGGCTGATCCTGACCTCCACTGGCACCGCGGAGCCGGCGCTGCTCATCCTCCTCAGTCTGCTGAGGGCCTGGCCAGTGGACAATGCCTACACCTCCGATGGGGACAAAACAGGAGTCTTTGCTCTGGCTGTGAGTTCCTGCAACTGACCTCTGCTTGCCCCTAGGCCACCTGTCGAGCAGCCAGCTCTCTGTCCTCCCCACAGCTGCATCTCCCTGCCTCAGGCACTGCGCTGAACCTGGGGCACCAGGCCGGCTGCTCCCACGGTGTCTCCCCGGCCTCTCCCTCGCACGCTCAGGCCCTGCCACATGGATGTCTTGGCACCTACTCTTGTCTCTGGGTGCTTCATTTTTTCCAGGCAACTGTGACACTGTGGAATGTCTTCAACTTGACCTGGTGCCCACCCATAGTGTTGGAGTATTTCCCCCATCTCTTGCTGCATCTGCTCTTCCAAGCTTACATCAGCACGCTGTATACACCAGAGGAGGTTGATACCTTCTGGAAGGGATGCCAGAAGCAACTCGGCCTTGCCACCAACCCCCAAAGGTGCTCCATCCCAGTCCTGCCAGTCTCCCCATCCCTCCCATGCCCCCAAGCGGGAGCCAGGGCTGCCAGCGTGACCTGGGCATTGCTGTGCACACAGGTTTGCAGTGCAGACCCTGAAGGTCCTGCTCTACCAAGTCCAGTGTGAGCCTGTGGTGTTGGCCATGGAACGCAAGAAGGGCTGGGACACGCTGCTGTGTGCTGACACCCACCACTATGCCATGCGTCTGCTGGCCAGGTGAGACCCCCTTCTCCAGGCTGCTGCTGCTGCCATTTGTGCCCAGGGTACCCCACACAGTTCCCGTGCGCATGGGTGAGAGGGCCTTGTCACAAAGAGAATGAAGAGCAGACTGGAAAAGGCAGGGAGAGGAGGGTGCCCGGGAACAGCCGCCTCCCAAAGTGCCCACGGGCTGCTCGGGAACAGACCAGGCCTCAGGCAGTCAGCCCTGGCACAGCTTTGCCCACCCGGCTCAGGGGCAATGGTGTCTTTTCCCCCCACACCAGGGAGATAAGTCAGGGCTGCGTCATCTGGTGTCCCAGCATCGTATCCTGCCTCTTGGAGCTACTGGGGCAAGGCATTTCAGACTGGGAACTGCCCGCCATGGCCTTCCTTGTGGAGGTGAGCCCCATGGCCAGCGCTGCCCTGCTGAGCTGACTCCCACCTCTCTGCCCTCTCACAGCCGCTGCCATCTGGCACCGTGCCCGTGCCCTGTGCTGCTGCCTTGGCCCAGCCCTGGGCAGCTCTGAGCTCCTGCCAGCTGGGCACCCCGGGCACTGCTTTGTGCCTTCCAGGTCCTGGAGTTCCTGTACTTGAGTCACTGGGGTGACAGCATCCTGGAGATCATGGCCAGGCACCTGCAAAGCGAGTCCAGGGAGATGCGTCGCCTGGCGCTCAGAGGCCTGGTGGTGCTCAGCAGGGACCCCTCAATGGTGAGAAGGAGGCAGTGACTGAAGCTGTGCTGGCAGCGTGGGGCTGGGGAATGCAATCCCTTGTGCTTAGCTGGGCTTTGGGAGCCGTGGCAGCTGCTCCCAGCTCTCCTGCGTTGCTGCCCAGCTGCCCGAGTGCTGCAGGACAGGCCTGCGGCCCCTGGGCTCCATGGCTGCAGCAGCAGCAGCAGGGGGGTTGCCAGCCCTGTGTTCCATGCAGTACAAAAGAATGCAGAGCCTGACTGAAAGCCTTGCGGACCTGCTGCGGGACGCAGATGAAGGCATCGTTCAGATGACCGGCGTCGTGCTCAGCGCTCTGCTGCTGCACAGAGACCTGGCCATACCCAGCCCCACCGCCCTGCGGCTGGCTGCCGCGCTCTGGCCGCTCTTGGACAACGTAAGGCTCTGTGTCCCCAGCCACGGCCACTGGGTGCTGCCCCCAAGTGTGGTGTCCCATGGATTTCTGGGCCTGTGCACAGAGGGGCCTGGAGCAGCTGATGTGGAGGGCTTTTGCTTCCCTTCCAACAGGACAACCACCACGTGCAGCTGCTCTGCATTCACCTCTTCCAAGAGGTGATGAGGTTGGTAGAGGCAAAGGGGAAAAAATGTCTCAAGGTGCTCGTGAGCAAGAGCCTGCTCCCGCTCTTCTTCCACTGCCACAATGAGGACACGCGCGTGGCAGAGGTGAGGACTCCTGGGCGCTGCTGTCCCCACGCTCAGCTGTCTCCCTGCACCCTGGCACCTCGTGGGCCCCAGCCTCCTCCTGGCCTTGGCGCAGGGAGGCAGCTCCTGTGCCCTGGGCTGCCGTGCATCTCTGGCTCTCTGCAGGCCTCTCGGGAAACGCTGCTTGCTGCAGTCAGCTTCCTCAAGAGTAGGGATCTGGAGCACCTGGTGATGACAGATCAGATGTGGAGGTTTGGCGAGTGCTTGGTAAGAACAGCCTGCAAGCCCCAGCACCAGTCCCAGCCTGGAGAATCCCTTGCCCACGGTGCCCAGTCTGTGGGGCTGGCAGCTGTGGCCCCTGCCCAGTGCTGCACCCAGGGGCACCGGCCTGTGCCCCACACGCTGCTCCCTTCCCTGGGCTGTGCCCCACATGGGCTCTTCTCCAGGACTCCGTGGCCCCAAGGCAGGAGCTGGTGGAGCCCTGACCCAGCCGGGCTCTGCTGCGGGGCAGCACCGCACCTTGCCGGGCCCTCTGCCCCCCTCGGGGCTGTGCGGGCAGGGGATCCCGGGGCCAAGGGGCAGAGCCCGCCCCGACCTTCCCTCCCGTCGCTCTCCGCAGCTGGCAGAGAAACAGGGGCCGAGCGGCCGAGCACCTGCGGCAGGCCCTGCCCTTCCTGCAGAGCCCACAGGAGCCCCTGCGAGAGGCGGCCGTCAGGTTCATGGGTGAGCACAAGGCCGGCTCCCTCCCCGCCCCATTGCCGCAGCTCGGCCCCAGCCCCGGCAGCTGCTGCCATCCGGGCCGGGCCGTGCAGCCCCGCCTGCCCTCGGGGCTGCTGCCGCCCTGTGCCAGCCGTGCCCTTGGGCGGCAGGGTGCGCCCAGGGCCCGGCTGAGCCCTGCAGGGGAAGGAGGTGCTGCGGCCGCAGGGCTGCCAGCGCCGCTGTGGGGCAGCTGTGCCGCTGGGCAGAGCCGTGACGGGCTCTGTGTTCCCAGGGCTGGCCGGGCGCGTCCTGAAGGAGAAGCAGCGAGAGTTCCAGCTGATGTGCAGGGGTGAGTGAGGCCAGCGCGCTGGCAGCGGGGCTGGCGATGGCAGCTGCGTGCCCTGCCCGGGCCTGCGGAGGGCTCTGCTCCCTGCGCGCACCAGGGGCGGCGTGGGCAGAGCACAGAGACCTTTCAGGGGCCTGTGCCAAGGAGATTCGGGCCAGCACCTTCCAGCTGCTCCTTGCTGCCTCCTGCTGCTTCCAGGCCGTGGCAAGAGCTGGGGGGGCATGGACGGGTCAGGAGGGTCTCCCCAGGTCCCCGCAGATGCAGGCTCTGACTGTGCCTCTGTTTCTCTCTCTTCCAGCCCTTCAGGACATGGCAGATGACATCAGCCCTGCCATCTCATGCCTGGCACATCAAGCTCTGTACATAAACATCGCTGCACAGAGCGTTCCCTCCTCCCGACTCCAGCGGATGCGAGATCGATTCCGCCGGCTCTGGAAGTCACGGCCTTCCCTGAGTGGCCGTGGCCGTCTCTGCTGCTGGAGTGCTGTGGAGAGCTGATGTGGGAGGCTGTGTTTGCTGGGGCCACCTGAGCTTGCAGGGAGAAGCTCACCTTTTCATCAACTTTATTTTTGCGTACTGAAAATAATTTAGTAATTTAGTATGTTAGTAATTTAGGAAATTAATAATTTAGTAAATTAGTATAATATCAAATTAGTAATTTAGTAGGATTAATAAACTGCTGTTGGTATACACAGAGGTCCAGGAGCTTTCTTTTGGTGGCCAGAGTCTTCAGGCCAATGGGGAGGAGGGGAAGAAGGGTGCTTGTGCTGGGCAGGTTGGCCCAGCGTGCGGCGTGCAACGGGAAAGTGGCCCAAAGCCCCTTGGCCTTGGTGGTTCTGCCGAAGCCTTAAGGCCTCCAGACAGAGCGGCTGGGCAGAGGCCGGAGCTGGGGCGGGCGTTGCTGAGAGCCTGGTCCCTGGAGATGGCCAGCAGCCCTCTCCCAGCCAGGAAGGGCCAGCTGTGTCCTGCCCGTGTGCTGCTGGCTGGATTGCTGAGGGCTCTGAGGTGCCTCTTGATCCGGCTCCTCTGGAGCTCCTCCAGCAGCCAGGCAGGCCTGGGGAGGCCTGGAGGGCACGGGACAGTGGCAGCCATGAAGGGATGCGGTGCTGCCGAGGCCAGCCAGGATAAGGCAGCGGGAAGGCGTGAGCGGGATGCGTGTGGCGCTGGGTGGCGGGAGGCTGTGCTGGGACAGGAGGGCTTTGTGTGGATGGCTTGGTGGGAAGCCCTGAGGAACTGGCGGGCAGAGGCCATGAGCATTCCCCAGGCAGGCCCTTCTTCCTGCCAGCCGGCTGCTCCGGCGCTTCCCCGACGCGTCTCCGGGCTGGGGCAGAAGGCCTGGAGGCCTGGCCTCAGCAGGACGGTGGGGACACCCCGAGGGGCCCAGGCTGGTTTGCCTTGGGACAGGGAGGGACAAGGAGGCCGAGCAGGCCCTGCTGGAGCACAGTCCCTGGCTGCTGCTGGCGAGGCGCAGTGGGCAGAGGCCAGGGAGATGCATCACCTGGCGCTCAGAGGCCTCGTGGGGCTCAGCAGGGACCCCTCGATGGTGACAAGGAGGCGGCAGCTGAAGCTGTGCTGGCAGCGTGTTGCGAGTCGGCCTGGCTGGGGCACAAAGGCAGCCACAGTTCACCAAGAAAGAGCCAGGCCTTGACTTCAAATCCTGCAAAGCATTTCTTACTCTGTGGCAAACCTAACTGTTCTTCCCACAGTCCACAGTGGTTATGCTAATTGGTTCAAGTTCTCTTCCCCTAGTGGTTGCTTAGTTCTACAAAGTTCTCCCCCTGAGGGGATATATTGTCACGCCCCTCCTTGTTTCGGCCCTCAGAGTTTGTCTCAGTACAATGTTCGGTTTCTAGGCATTGTCCCTGTTTTATTTTCCATTAGAGTTCTTTAGTTTTGGGCCACTTCTGTGGTTCCTACCCCTTTCTTTTGGCCATTCAAACCCTCAGTACTCTGATCTAAATGTTTCATTGCAGCCATACCCACCAGCGTGGGCTAGGAGAAAGCTGCCCCTTGGGCTTGGCTGGGCTTGGGAGCTGTGCCAGCGTCACCCAGCTCTCCTGTGCTGCTGTCCAGCTGCCCCGAGTGCTTCAGGAGAGGCCGACACCCCCTGACACTCTGCTCAGGGCCCACAGAGCTGCTGCTGCCATGGCAAGGACGATGTGTCCTGCAGCTGGCCTGCAGAGTCGCTGCTGTCAACATGGCTCAGGACACCAGAGAAAAAGTCACCAGGGTGTGCACAGGAACAGCAGCTCCCCAAAGGCCTGTAACCTCCTCAGGAAGGCACCCACACCAGCCAGGATGCCAAAAGGAGGGATGCTGTGGGCACAATTTTACATGGCTTGGCAAAAGGTGTCAGGAAAGTGGTCCCCATGGCTTTCTCTTGCCTTGCCAGCCCCACAGCCACGCTTGGCAGCTGCAGCTGCAGCCTGTCCCCCCAGCTGACTTCAGTGGCCGTGCTTGAGGGCAGACTCGCCTTCCACAGCTGCCTGTCCCAAGGCAGCAGCGTTGGTGCCATCGTCAGAGACTCTGATGGGACACGAGCCCTGGACTGCAGCTACTGACACTCTCCTCCATTCAGGCACCTTAAAAAATCCAGCATGAGCTTCTAAACTCAACATGGAGAACTTCCTCAGAAAGAAAGAAGAAACTGCAGATCCTGAAGGAAAGCAGGGCTCGTGTGGCTGAGGTTCAGGGATGGAGGGAAGGAAGCTCTTTGCTGTCTGCTGAACTGATGGGCCAAGTCACAAACTCAGGCTCTGTTGAGAGGATTCTTCTCTGGTCCTGTTGGAGGCTTGGTCCCTAACAATGCATGGCCCTCCCTTGTTCCTGGATCAAACCTTGTGAAGCTGTAGGAACAAGTGTGTTCCGTGTCCATGGAAGAGCAGCAATTGGCAGGATATGTTTGCTTCCAGCGCTTGTCTTGGCTCTTCCTTCATGGTGCTGGCACCATCATCAGAGACACAGAACAGCTTGTCTCATTCCAGACTTATCCCCATCTTCTGCGCTTGCCCAGGTTCCTCGCAGGTTCATGAGGGAAAATCGCTGCCAGGTCCTGTCCATTCCCTTGCCCAGCAGGCACCCAGATGTGTTTGGACGTGAGCTGCTGGCCACAGCCAGCCTAGGCAGCAACTGGGCCATTGGGCATCAGATGCTGAGCTGATGTTTTTTTTGCCAGAAATCAAGAAAAACCTCTCAGAATAAACACAAGGAAACTTGACAGGATCTCTGTAAGAACCTGATTGTGCTGTGAAAGTCAACATGGGGTTTTGTGCTGCAGATAATCACTTCCAAGCAAAAATCATTTCCAGGAATGAGCACCACTTCTGCTTTCTGACAAAGACCAGGTGTTGCCACCAATTGCTCCAGGTGCTCCTGCCAACAGGCACCTGCAGAAAGAAGCATGGGCACCAATGCACGTGGGCTTGGGCTCTCCTCTGGCACAGAAGTGCCCCGGGGGCACAGCTCTCTGTGGCAGGAGCAGGCACCAGCACTGGCACAGCTCGGGGGTGGCAGGTCTCCTTTGGCAGGGACTCTGCCACCCTGCTGATTCCAGTGCTGCCCAGGCCCCAGGGCTCAGAGCAGCATTGGCGCCCTGGGCCACACGTCCCTGTGTCCGTGTCACAGCCCTGCGTGTGTGACGGCCACCCAGCACCGGGTCATGTCCCACAGAGGCCCTGGCAGCTCCTGTGGAAGCACGGGTGCCCTTCCTGCTGCAGCTGCATCGGCAACCGTAGGGGCTCCTTCTGCTGCCCTGAGCAGGCAGAGCAGAGGAACATCTGCTTGTTGAGACACCGCTGCGTGGCAGAGGTGAGGACTCCTGGGCGCTGCTGTCCCCACGCTCAGCTGTCTCCCTGCACCCTGGCACCTCGTGGGCCCCAGCCTCCTCCTGGCCTTGGCGCCAGGGAGGCAGCTCCTGTGCCCTGGGCCTGCCGTGCATCTCTGGCTCTCTGCAGCCTCTCGGGAAAACGCTGCTTGCTGCAGTCAGCTTCCTCAAGAGTAGGGATCTGGCAACACCTGGTGATGACAGATCAGATGGGGAGGTTTGGTGACTCTCTAACACTAAAGATATCAAGTAAAAAGGCAGATTGTGCTGGGCCATGTGTTAGTCCATGAAATGACTGCTCCAAAGGAGCAACCAGGAGAGAAGCTTTAGGAATGCCAATTAACAGTGTTGGTGCCAAGAACACTCTATCATTTGAATTACAGGATAGATTAGAAACTGTCCCCCAAATAATAACCAACCTGACATATGCTGCTCCTGACCTTTTTGCAACCAAGCTAAGGCCAAAGAAGAAGGTGGCATTTGTGGAAAATAATGACTCAACTGCTGTTTGCAAATAGATGATAAGTGAAAAGTGGTAAAACAAATACAAAGGAAATAAGAAAGTAGCTCATGGATCAGTCTAAATGCGGGAAAGGAGGGAATGGCAACACGTGTTCGTGGTTCTCTGGCAGACCATGGCTTAAATTAATGCTGTTCCTCCCTGATGTGCTGCAGCAACTCTCATCTTTTTCCCATGCCCGACACCTTGCTGAGTGCAGCTCATTCAGCAGCTGAGCAAGGGGATGCAGGTGGCAGCCAGGCCTGATCCAGAAACGGCTACAAAAGGACAGGGAAATTAGATCACTGGGAATAATTTCAAACCAAAGAGGACCCAGGAAAGAGACTGAAACAATAGGTAATTAAAACAGTAAAGACAATTATTGAGAAAATACGAGAGGGTTTGAACGGAATTAGATGAATGTGCTCAGAGACACGGCCAGGGACTTGTACAAAAGGAAGGAACGGGAACAACCAGGAGTTTCAGAAAATGTTACTAACTGACACGAACTGCTGCTCAGCCAGATCCTGCTCAATTCCTGAAGTTCGAGGAGAAACACTTAACAGAGCCGTGAATATCGGATGTTGCAACGAAAGGAGGGGTGCATATAATTGGGACATGCAGCAGGCTGATCGGGAAATCTGAACCTTCCAAGTACCTCAGCCAGTGGGGAAAGGGAGAGGGAGATGCAGAGCGAGACCAAGCCCGGCCCTGGTGCCGCCCCCATAGCGATGCTGGGCGCAGCCATGGCGCCATTTCCAGAGCGCCTGTGCTGCCCGGGAGCGGCGGGCAGCGGCCGGAGCGCGGTGAGGCGGTTGGCGGAGCTCGGAGGCGGCCCCAGCGCAGCATCCCGGGGACGGGGCAGCCACTTCTGGGCTACCCACAGGAACCGCGACGAGCCAGCGCTGCTCCGGCAGCGTGGCCGGGCTTGTCCCCGCTCTGCCCAATCAGCGCAGCGAGAACGAGGAGTGACGGCAGAATCAGCCAATGCACGCGAGGGGCGGGGCTCTGCACGCACGGGCTCCCCTCCCTTTCCCCGCGCTCCGCCATTTCTCTCCTCGCCTGAGGGGCGGCTCCGCGCTGCGCCCGGCCCGGGTATCGGGAGCCGCTGCTGCCCTGAACCGCCGGGAGCTCGGGGTGAGCGGGAGCTGAGGGCGGTGGGAGCCGGGGGGTGAGTCCTGGATGGAGCCGGGACCCACCTGAGCCCCGGCAGGAGCCCGAGCCAGGCACGGGATGTTTGAGAGGGGCCCGGGACTGTGCGGGAAAATTCACGTGTCCAGAGTTTTGTGTGCCCAAAGGAGACAGAGGAGTCCTGTAAAGTGACTTCATTGATGAACAGAGGGAGAGTCTATGGGCATTTGCCGTGCGGTCTCTAAGACGTAGCCTCCGTTTTAATCATCATTTTCCCGGCCCCATCTCCCTCTCCCTTTCCCCACTGGCTGAGGCACTGAAGGTTCAGATTTCCCGATCCCCCTGCTGCATGTCCCCCTTAATGTGCACCCCTCCTTTTGTATAATATGCGATATTCACGGCACTATTGTTTCTCTTTCTCGTAGCTCAGGAACTGGGCAGGATGTTATTTGAGTAGCAGTCCGTATCAATTAGAAACATTTCTGAAGATTCTGGTCTATCCCGTTACTTCCTTCTCTATGAGTCCCTGACCGTAGCTCCAAGCATATCCATCTTGCTCTATTCATCCCTTTTCACATTTCCTCAAGAATTGTATTTACAATCTTTTAATGACTATTTTCTCAATCTCTATTCCTGTTTTCCTCTTTGATTTTGGGATTATTCTCAGTGCCCTCCCTCCCTGTCCTTTTGCAGCCGTTTCTGGATCAGGCCTGGCTGCCACCTGCATCCCCTTGCTCAGCTGCTGAATGAGCTGCACTCAGCAAGGTGTCGGGCATGGGAAAAAGATGAGAGTTGCTGCAGCACATCAGGGGAGGAACAGCATTCGTTTAACCCATGGTCTGCCAGGGAACCAAACACGTGTCCCATTGCCATCCTTTCCCCAGTGTGGACTGGTACATGATCTACTTTCTGTTTCCTGTGTTATCTGTTTTACCCCTGTTCAGTTTCATCTATTTGCAAACAGGAATTTGAGTAATTTAATTTTCCACAAACTCCACCTCCTTCTGTTAAATGATAATCTGATCCCATCCCATGGTGAAATGTCTTGTTCCTTTCTTTGGATTGCTTGGCAGGAAGGTCAGGAGCTGGAGGTGGCCAAGTGATTGTTATTTTGAGGACTGATAATATATTCATTAGTACATAGTAATAATAATAATACCATAATAATAACAAAACACTAGTAATAATAAGCAACACTAATAATAGTATGAAAATTAATCATAAAAGTAATAACAGTGATAATATGTAGTTTTTAACTATTATGCTACTGAAATATTGGTGGATTTTCTGGCTCCTGATATGAATTTGTTGAGGTTCCCAGGGGCTGGTCTGTGGATTTGGGTTTGTTCTGGTGTCTGTTCATCTTTTGCCCATTTTTGGTTGGTCCCTCCAGCCAGGGCTGCATCAATTGAACACTTTTCTCTAATTAAGTCATCAGATACTTGGATTCCCAACTGATTTCTCTGGACTTGCCAAAACACCCCAGTGCTCTAATACACTCTGTATAACCTAGAGAGCACATGTTGGAGTGGGGAGAGGGATGTTTCCCCCCCGAGTTTTTTTAGTAAAGTTTTCACAATGTTGCCATTTGCTGTTTCCTTTGCAACTTAACCAATTTCTGTTGCAGTCAGATATCCTCACTATGGGCTCTGTTTAGCTGTGCAAATTCCATCTGTGCAGGCAGGCAGAGCTTGGGGAGGGCCAGGGGAATCAGCCCAATTCCTCCCCAGGCAAGAATATCCTGGTACATTGTCCACACTTTGCCCCAGCATGTTAATGTGCATTTCTAACCTCTCCTGGCTGTCTGGAATCCCTGCTTCTCTTCCAGTGGAGCCATTGGATGACTCATATGTGCCCCTCCCACAATCTGCTATTTTTTTTCATAGTAACAATACTGTATTAACATTTTATCTGTTAAAGTGTTACCTTTAAACCTCTTCTGGTTTTGCAAAATCCATCCTAAAGATGAACATCAGAAAAAGCATACCAAAATTTTGATATCACAGATATTCATATATACATATATACAAATAATCCAATGCAAATGGTCAAACGCTGCACATGGGAGGAAAGGTGGGATTGTGCAGGAGAAGGAACAGCAGGAGGAAGAGGACTGTGGGAAGAGCAGGGACAGAGGAGGAGCAGAGAAACAGGAAGCAGCACAAGGTTCCAGCCCTCCCTGTGTCTGCAGCCTCTCCCAGCCCAGGAGCGTTGTCCCCATCACATGCAGCAGTGACCAGAGAGAGGGATCCCTGATTTCACAGGGGTGAATCTTGATCTTTGTGAGCTTTAGGGAAAATGTTGGTGTTTTTTTTTTTGCAGGGGCTGAATCTTTCTATTTTGGATGGGGTTTGGCCAAATCTTGCTGTTTGGTGGGATTTTCATCTGTGTGATGTTTGGAGATTTTTGGGCTGAAGCTTGGTGTTTTGCAGGTTCTGACACACAGGACACCCATGTTTCTGAGTTGCACTTGGGCAAGGGAGCCCCAGCCTAATGCCCTCTCCTCTTGTTTTTCCCCCAAACCAGGATTTTCATTCAAGGTGTGGGCAGATGGAGCAGGAGGAAAAGGCCCAGAGATCCCTCAGGAGGAGGGGCTGCAAACCCAGCCCAGGGAGCTGCGCGAGGAAAGACCCTCCCTGAGCCGGGAAGGCGGCCGGAGATGCAGGCAGAGCTCAGAGCTGGTGGAGAAGCCTCATGGAGGGGAGAAGCCCCACAAGTGCTTGGAATGTGGGAAGGGTTTCAGCCAGAGCCGACCTGATCAAACCCAGAGGATCCACCCTGGGGAACGTCCCTACGAGTGTGGGACATGCGGGAAGGGATTCAGTGACATCTCCCACCTGATGTGACACCAGGTGATCCACTCAGGGGAACGGCCCCACCCCTGCTCAGAATGTGGGCAAAGCTTTAGGCAGAGCTCCTGCCTGAGGAGCCACGAGCGCATCCACACCGGGGAGAGGCCCTGGGAGTGTCCTGAGTGTGGGAAGAGGTTTCAGACCAGCTCCAAACTCCTCAGCATGAGCGGGTTCACAGAGAGGAGAGGCCCTCCCCTGCCCCCACTGCGGGAAGGGATTCAAGGACACTCCACCCTCACTGCCCACCGGCGAATCCACAGCGGGAGATGCCCCACGAGTGTCCTGAGTGTGGGAAGAGCTTCTCTCAGAGCTCCACCATGACCCAACACCAACGGGGTCACCACTGAGGGAAGGAAAACTGCATCCTTCTGCAAGAGTTCTGCTGCAACACAACCACATCTCTCACTCCAGCACTGCAGCCAGCATTTAATGGGGCTGCTCCAGCACCCTGACTGGCAGGGTGTCAGGTTGTATTCTGACTTGTACAGTGTTTGGGGTTTAGGTTTTTTGTAGTACTATATTTTTATTTTAATTTTCCTAGGAAAAGAAGTGTTCTTACTATTCCAATATCTTTCCCTGAGACCTGCTTAATTTCAAAATGATAATAATTTGGTGGGAGGGGGTTTACATTGTCTTTGCAAGAGAGGCTTCTGCTTTTCTTAGCAGACACATGTATTTCAAACAAAGAGAAATTTTGGCATCCTATGCTTGGCACGAGGGCATTGAGAGAAAAAGGGTAACACTTCTTGAGTAACCTAATTTTTGTGTGCTGGATATAAAGCCTCATTGGGTGGCATCATGTGCTCTAGCTTGCCCTGGTTCAGGTGGCACATATTGTGTCTCTATTTCTCCCGTTTGCAGACCCTTATCTAAACAGGGGCCCTTGAACTAAGGCTGCTGTGGCTGTGTTGGGGGTTGGGGTTTGTTCCCTTCCTTTCTCTCTCTGGAATTTTCCCTGTTATGATGCTAAGGAAGCTTGTTGTGCTGCACCCCAGCTCATGGTGGCTGATGGCCAAAGAGCTGGGGGTGTCTGGGGGGGTCTGGCCCTCGTGCTCCCCGGTGGGTTGCAGGAAGATGTCCGGGGCTGCTCGCTGCCCCCCATCCCAGCCCAGGAGCCGGTTCTGTGCTGTGGGACACTGCACTGCTGCCTGCCCCGCTCCAGCTGCTGCCTCTGCACATGCAGCCGAGTGCCCAGCCCTGTGCTGAGCGGGGAGTCCTTCCTCCACCCTTCTCCCACCTGGGACGCTGCTGACATTGTCCCAGCCCTCCACAGCTGCACGGGACCTGCCCTGCCCCCAGCACCAGTACTGGGCACAGGAAAA